>NW_028318744.1:2500-87500 GCF_062004578.1 Staurois parvus | reverse complement strand
CTATTATCTATTATCTATCTATCTATCTATCTATCTATCTATCTATCTATCTATCTATCTATCTATTATCTATCTATCTATCTATCTATTATCTATCTATCTATTATCTATCTATTATCTATCTATCTATCTATCCATCTATTATCTATCTATTATCTATCTACTTATTTATCTATCTATCTATTATCTATCTATCTATTTATCTATCTATCTATCTATCTATCTATCTATCTATCTATCTATCATCTATCTATCTATTATCTATCTATCTATCTATCTATCTATCCATCTATTATCTATCTATTATCTATCTATCCATCTATTATCTATCTATTATCTATCTACTTATCTATCTATCTATCTATCTATCTATCTATCTATCTATTATCTATCTATCTATCTATCTATCTATCTATCTATCTATCTATCATCTATCTATCTATCATCTATCTATCTATCTATCTATCTATTATCTATCTATCTATCTATTATCTATCTATCTATCTATCTATCTATTATCTATCTATCTATCTATCTATCTATCTATCTATCTATCTATCTATCTATCTATCTATCTATCTATTATCTATCTATTATCTATTATCTATCTATCTATCTATCTATCTATCTATCTATCTATCTATCTATCTATCTATTATCTATCTATCTATCTATCTATCTATCTATCTATCTATCTATTATCTATCTATTATCTATCTATCTATCTATCTATCTATCTATCTATCTATCTATCTATTATCTATCTATCTATCTATCTATCTATTATCTATCTATCTATCTATCTATTATCTATCTATCTATCTATCTATCTATCTATCTATCTATCTATTATCTATCTATCTATCTATTATCTATATAGATATGTAAATATATATATATATATATATATATATATATATATATATATATATATATTGAAATATATTGAATACAGCCAAAATTGTAGCATTTCAAATATATGTCAATATATTTGGGAAGAATATTTTTAAAATATATTTCAACTATATTTTTCTTCCATGTTGGTCTAGTAAGAGACTTAGCTTTCTCCTGGGTTCATTATGCCCTCTGTGTGAAGTCCCGATCACGTAAATTTTTTGTGATACTTTAGCTGACAATTGCGCGGTCATGAAACGCTGCACCCAAATGAAATTTACGTCCTTTTTTTCCCACAAATGGATCTTTCTTTTGGTGGTATTTGATCGCCTGTGCGTGCTTAATTTTTTGCGATATAAACAAAAAATGCTGACAATTTTGAAAATAAAAAAGCTATATTAAAGTGGTTGGCCAATCAGTGATCACATGAAGAGTAATAAGCAAGATGTCACTTTTCATCATTGCTTACTACATGTGTAATCTGTGAGAGATCACATGGTACAAGGCTATTCAAAACAGCCTTGTACCATGTGATAAGCTGTGACCAATCACAGCTCACACAGTATTTCTCAATGGCTGCAAGAATGCAGCTAGAGAGGAGAAAAAAATATTGCTTTTACAACCTTTAAAAGGTATAAAGGTTGTAAAAGCAATCAGTGTAAAAAAAAAAAATCTTCATCACCCCCCACAAGTAGTACAGTGTCACTATGGGAGGGTAACAGTATGTTGAAAAAAAAAAAACATAAATAAAAATATAAAAAATAAAATAAAAATGTACAAAACATTTTTGAAAAATTATAATTTTTGATTATAAACTAATTTGGGTTATTATTCTTTTTTTTTTACTAAAAAGATAAATGAATAAATGTTAGCCAAGATTTATGAAGAAAGATTATTTATTTGCAAAATCTTATAAGAAAAACACTTTTTTTTTCAAAATGTTTGGACTTTTTTATTTATATAGCCAAAAAAAAAAAATAGAAAATCCCAGTGGTGAATAAATAGCACCAAAATAAAGCTTTATCTGTCTCAAAAAAATGCTAAAAAATTCATATGGGTACAGTGTTGCATGACCGCGCAATTGTCATTCAAAGTGTGATAGCGCTGAAAGCTGAAAATTGGCCTGGACAGGAAGGGGGTGAAAGTGTCCGGACTGGAAGTGGTTAAAAGAGATTCTATGTCATTTCTTTTCTTAGCTTGCGATTAGCTGAAGGACCTGGAAAATCAAGGAAACAGAAGGCTTTTTTTCTGGCAAGCTATAATCACAATGCCTTGGGAATCTGTGAAAAAAAAAGTTTGGCATCATACTTGTAAATATTCACAAGAACATATACATGGTCTAATACTGCATCTCCTATTCCACCTAATCCCAAAGGATTCCTGATACGTAGGTCAAATACCAACCTTGTCATCATCATGCTTGGCCAGTTCAGGTAGGAAACATACTTCCAGGCTTCAAAGGTCCAGCTTTATAAGAAAAACACTTTTTTTCAAAATGTTTGGACTTTTTCATTTATATAGCAAAAAAATTAATATGGGTACAGTGTTGCATGACCGCGCAATTGTCATTCAAAGTGTTTGAAAGCTGAAAATTGGCCTGGACAGGAAGGGTGTAAAGACACACAGTGGCTAAATGGTTAGCACTTCCGCCTGACAGTACTAGCGTCATTGGTTCGAATCCCAACCATGACATCACCTGCCTGGAGTTTGCATGTGTTCCCTGCGCCTGCGTGGGTTTCCTCCCACACTCCAAAGACATGCTGGTAGGTGAATTGGCTCCTGTCTAAATTGGCCCTAGTATGTGTATGTATGAACGTGAGTTAGGGACCTTAGATTGTATGTCCCTTGAGGGTTAGGGACCTTAGATTGTATGCCCCTTGAGGGTAAGGGACCTTAGATTGTATACCCCTTGAGGGTTAGGGACCTTAGATTGTATGTCCCTTGAGGGTTAGGGACCTTAGATTGTATGCCCCTTGAGGGTTAGGGACCTTAGATTGTACGCCCCTTGAGGGTTAGGGACCTTAGATTGTACACCCCTTGAGGGTTAGGGACCTTAGATTGTATGCCCCTTGAGGGTTAGGGACCTTAGATTGTACGCCCCTTGAGGGTTAGGGACCTTAGATTGTACACCCCTTGAGGGTTAGGGACCTTAGATCATACACCCCCTGAGGGTTAGGGACCTTAGATTGTACACCCCTTGAGGGTTAGGGACCTTAGATTGTACACTCCTTGAGGGTTAAGGACCTTAGATTGTATGCCTCTTGAGGGTTAGGAACCTTGGATTGTACACCCCTTGAGGGTTAGGGACCTTAGATTGTATGCCCATTGAGAGTTAGGGACCTTAGATTGTATGCCCCTTGAGGGTTGGGGACCTTAGATTGTACACCCCTTGATGGTTGGGGACCTTAGATTGTATACCCCTTGAGGGTTAGGAACCTTAGATTGTACACACCTTGAGGGTTAGGGACCTTAGATTGTACTCCCCTTGAGGGTTAGGAACCTTAGATTGTACTCCCCTTGAGGGTTAGGGACCTTAGATTGTACTCCCCTTGAGGGTTAGGAACCTTAGATTGTACTCCCCTTGAGGGTTAGGAACCTTAGATTGTATGCCCCTTGAGGGTCGGGGACCTTAGATTGTACGCCCCTTGAGTGTTAGGGACCTTAGATTGTACGCCCCTTGAGGGTTAGGGACTGATGTGAATGTACAATATATATGTAAAACACTGCGTAAATTGACGGTGCTATACAATACCTTTAAACAATAAGATATCCAGACTTGAAGTGGTTAGAAGAGATTCTATGTCACTTTTTTTTTTCTTAGCTTGCAATTAGCTGAAGGACTCTACCTGGAAAATAGATTTAAAGAAGTTAGAAGAAAACCAACAGACTCTGACAAGCGGAGAAGACGTTCATATCTGCTCCAGTAATCATCTGCTGAACAGAAGGTCATCTCTGAACAGGCACCATGTTGAACTTTAAAAAGGCTGAAGAAGCAAGTGGAGAAGAACCAAGCTGGACCTTTGAAGCCTACAAGTATGTTTCCTACCTGACTGGCCAAGCATGATGATGACAAGGTTGGAATTTGACCTACGTATCACGAATCCTTTGGGATTAGGTGGAACAGGAGATGCAGTACTAGACCATGTATACGTTCTTGTGAATACTTACGATGCCAAACTTTTTTTTTCTAACACACATTCCCAGGACATTGTGATTATAGCTTGCCAGAAAAAAAAAGCCTCCTGTTTCCTTGATTACAAAACAATGGGGAATACAAAGATCTGTTATGGTTAGCATCATTTGAGAGTACGTTTTTCAGGCAACATGAGCCCCGATTTATTTGTGCTCCTGGTCGGTAAGTATGGAATTTTAATTTCTTTCTGCTTTATGAGATTTCCATCTTATAGTATTACTTACAGTACATATTGGCTTGTATGATTATTAAGGGATCTCAACGACCTCCTTGAACCATAACAGGGATGCAGAACAACATTTTTTTACTTTTCTCAGACTTTACTAACTGTGTACTTGTGTCTCGGAATTTATTGAGGTCAGTATCTCACCAATGGTAGCCTTCATATTTCCTTTAGTGCCTGTTATTTTGAAAATAGTAATTAAATTATGTAAACGTGACATCATAAATGACTTTCATGTGCGATATCAATGGATTAATATTTTTTCTTAAAGCGTATGCCTAGCCAAATCTATTTTTAGTTTTCGATGGAACGATTATGATTTAACAATTTTTTTTGTGATTGAGATTCATCATCCACTTCATTTATGAAGTTTTTATTTTTGTTTAAATTATGATTTTTGTTTTTACTATGACTGTGTATTTATCATTCCTTGATCCATAGAATTCTCCATAGTTTGGATGTTTTACTTGTTTTGGAAAAGGGGGTCTTCAAATTGACCCAAAACATGATTTTATCCAGCCAGCATGTAGGGTCAGTGGCGTATCCTTGGACTCAAGGATTGAGATCAGTTGGCCTGTGCTTCTGATGGGGACCCTTATGTAAGGGCAGTGGTGTTTTGGAAAAGGGGGTCTTCAAATTGACCCAAAGCATGATTTTATCCAGCCAGCATCTAGGGTCAGTGGCGTATCCTCGGACTCAAGGATTGAGATCAGTTGGTCTGTGCTTCTGATGGGGACCCTTATGTAAGGGCAGTGGTGTTTTGGAAAAGGGGTCTTCAAATTGACCCAAAACATGATTTTATTCAGCCAGCATGTAGGGTCAGTGGCGTATCCTCAAACTCAAGGATTGAGATCAGTTGGTCTCTGCTTCTGATGGGGACCCTTATGTAAGTAAGGGCAGTGGTGTTTTGGAAAAGGGGGTCTTTAAATTGACCCAAAACATGATTTTATCCAGCTAGCATGTAGGATCAGTGGCGTATCCTCGGACTCAAGGATTGAGATCAGTTGGTCTGTGCTTCTGATGGGGACCCTTATGTAAGGGCAGTGGTGTTTTGGAAAAGGGGGTCTTCAAATTGACCCAAAGCATGATTTTATCCAGCCAGCATCTAGGGTCAGTGGCGTATCCTCGGTCTCAAGGATTGAGATCAGTTGGTCTGTGCTTCTGATGGGGACCCTTATGTAAGGGCAGTGGTGTTTTGGAAAAGGGGGTCTTCAAATTGACCCAAAACATGATTTTATTCAGCCAGCATGTAGGGTCAGTGGCGTATCCTCAAACTCAAGGATTGAGATCAGTTGGTCTCTGCTTCTGATGGGGACCCTTATGTAAGTAAGGGCAGTGGTGTTTTGGAAAAGGGGGTCTTTAAATTGACCCAAAACATGATTTTATCCAGCTAGCATGTAGGATCAGTGGCGTATCCTCAAAATCAAGGATTGAGATCAGTTGGTCTGTGCTTCTGATGGGGACCCTTATGTAAGGGCAGTGGTGTTTTGGAAAAGGGGGTCTTCAAATTGACCCAAAACATGATTTTATCCAGCCAGCATCTAGGGTCAGTGGCGTATCCTTGGACTCAAGGATTGAGATCAGTTGGTCTGTGCTTCTGATGGGGACCCTTATGTAAGGGCAGTGGTGTTTTGGAAAAGGGGGTCTTCAAATTGACCCAAAACATGATTTTATTCAGCCAGCATCTAGGGTCAGTGGCGTATCCTCGGACTCAAGGATTGAGATCAGTTGGTCTGTGCTTCTGATGGGGACCCTTATGTAAGGGCAGTGGTGTTTTGGAAAAGGGGTCTTCAAATTGACCCAAAACATGATTTTATTCAGCCAGCATGTAGGGTCAGTGGCGTATCCTCAAACTCAAGGATTGAGATCAGTTGGTCTCTGCTTCTGATGGGGACCCTTATGTAAGTAAGGGCAGTGGTGTTTTGGAAAAGGGGGTCTTTAAATTGACCCAAAACATGATTTTATCCAGCTAGCATGTAGGATCAGTGGCGTATCCTCGGACTCAAGGATTGAGATCAGTTGGTCTGTGCTTCTGATGGGGACCCTTATGTAAGGGCAGTGGTGTTTTGGAAAAGGGGGTCTTCAAATTGACCCAAAGCATGATTTTATCCAGCCAGCATCTAGGGTCAGTGGCGTATCCTCGGACTCAAGGATTGAGATCAGTTGGTCTGTGCTTCTGATGGGGACCCTTATGTAAGGGCAGTGGTGTTTTGGAAAAGGGGGTCTTCAAATTGACCCAAAACATGATTTTATTCAGCCAGCATGTAGGGTCAGTGGCGTATCCTCAAACTCAAGGATTGAGATCAGTTGGTCTCTGCTTCTGATGGGGACCCTTATGTAAGTAAGGGCAGTGGTGTTTTGGAAAAGGGGGTCTTTAAATTGACCCAAAACATGATTTTATCCAGCTAGCATGTAGGATCAGTGGCGTATCCTCAAACTCAAGGATTGAGATCAGTTGGTCTGTGCTTCTGATGGGGACCCTTATGTAAGGGCAGTGGTGTTTTGGAAAAGGGGGTCTTCAAATTGACCCAAAACATGATTTTATCCAGCCAGCATCTAGGGTCAGTGGCGTATCCTTGGACTCAAGGATTGAGATCAGTTGGTCTGTGCTTCTGATGGGGACCCTTATGTAAGGGCAGTGGTGTTTTGGAAAAGGGGGTCTTCAAATTGACCCAAAACATGATTTTATTCAGCCAGCATGTAGGGTCAGTGGCGTATCCTCAAACTCAAGGATTGAGATCAGTTGGTCTCTGCTTCTGATGGGGACCCTTATGTAAGTAAGGGCAGTGGTGTTTTGGAAAAGGGGGTCTTTAAATTGACCCAAAACATGATTTTATCCAGCTAGCATGTAGGATCAGTGGCGTATCCTTGGACTCAAGGATTGAGATCAGTTGGTCTGTGCTTCTGATGGGGACCCTTATGTAAGGGCAGTGGTGTTTTGGAAAAGGGGGTCTTCAAATTGACCCAAAACATGATTTTATCCAGCCAGCATCTAGGGTCAGTGGCGTATCCTTGGACTCAAGGATAGAGATCAGTTGGTCTGTGCTTCTGATGGGGACCCTTATGTAAGGGCAGTGGTGTTTTGGAAAAGGGGGTCTTCAAATTGACCCAAAACATGATTTTATTCAGCCAGCATGTAGGGTCAGTGGCGTATCCTCAAACTCAAGGATTGAGATCAGTTGGTCTCTGCTTCTGATGGGGACCCTTATGTAAGTAAGGGCAGTGGTGTTTTGGAAAAGGGGGTCTTTAAATTGACCCAAAACATGATTTTATCCAGCTAGCATGTAGGATCAGTGGCGTATCCTCAAACTCAAGGATTGAGATCAGTTGGTCTGTGATTCTGATGGGGACCCTTATGTAAGGGCAGTGGTATTTTGGAAAAGGGGTTCTTCAAATTGACCCAAAACATGATTTTATCCAGCCAGCATCTAGGGTCAGTGGCGTATCCTCGGACTCAAGGATTGAGATCAGTTGGTTTCTGCTTCTGATGGGGACCCTTATGTAAGGGCAGTGGTGCATTTAGGTTTTGTACTGCCCTAGGGAACACAAAGATCGTCTGCCCCCATGGACATGGACCAACACCACCACCCTTCCCCCTGCCACGGAGAAAGCCTGACATTGACCAACAAAACCCCTGCTCCTCCCCGGGAGAGCCTTCAAGTGTACCCCCCCAGCAAGAGAGAGAAAGATACTCATCTTCACAGCTCTGGACATCCCCAGGAACGAGAGTCAGGCTCTATATACACCATCAAGCAGTCAGCAGCCTCTCTCAGATCACACCTGGTTCCCATGGTGTCCCTTCTTCCATCCCATTTTCTGAGGGGATGTGCTGCCCCCTGGAAAATGCCACCCTAGGCAAGTGCCTTGTTTGCCTTGTGGTAAATACCCCCCCCCCCCCTGGTGTAAGGGCGGACTCTAATATGTAAGCAGACTTTGTGAAGGGAGGACTTCCGATGGAATGGGGGTCTTCTGATATGAAGGGAGGACTGTGATGTGATGGGGGTCTTCTGATGTGAAGGGGGAATTGTCATGTGATGGGGGGTCTTCTGATATGAAGGGAGGACTGTGATGTGATGGGAGTCTTCTGATATGAACGGAGGACTGTGATGTGATGGGGGTCTTCTGATATGAAGGGAGAATTTTCATGTGATGGGATGGGGGGGTCTTCTGATATGAATGGAGGACTGTGATGTGATGGGGGTCTTCTGATATGAAGAGAGGACTGAGATGTGATGGAGGTCTTCTGATATGAAGGGAGGACTGTGATGTGATGGGGTTCTTCTGATGTGAAGGGGGCTTCTAATGTGAAAGGAGGACTTGTGATGTGTTTGGGGGCTTCTGCTGTGGTGGGTGGATTTTGGTGTGAAGGGAGGACTTCTGATGTGAAAGGAGGACTTCTGATGTGATGGGTGGATTCTGGCGTGAAGGGAGGACTTCTGATGTGAAAGGAGGACTTCTGATGTTATGGGGGGCTTCTGTTGTGGTGGGTGGATTCTGGTGTGAAGAGAGGACTTCTGATGTGAAAGGAGGACCTCTGATATGATGGGGGGCTTCTGTTGTGGTGGGTGGATTCTGGTGTGAAGGAAAGGACTTCTGATGTGAAAGGGTGACTTCTAAAGTGATGGCAAATAGGCTGCTCACTTTGCAAAGGAATTTTCCCTTAGCTTAGTGAATGGTGTGAAAATTCACTTTGCAAACAATACCCAGTCATATGCAAGGGAAATGTAAAAAATAGAATTTTTGCTTGCACATGATTGGATGATGGAAGTTGGCAGAGCTTCATCACATTCAGTAAGCTAAGGGAAATTTATCTTACAAAGAAAACATTTTCTTGCAAAGTGAACAGCCTATTTGCCTTTACTAAATCAATTCCTATGTCTTTTTTGTTCTTGTTTTAGCCCTGATAAAAGCAGAGTGTTATAACTAAAACATGTGGTGACTGTATAATATAATTTCTATATAAATTAATAGATGACTGCACTTTTAAACCTTTACTTTGGGTCCTCCAGATAATGGTGTCCTGTTTGCCATTGTAGACCTTTACCCAGTATCATCCAGACAGGGTTACGGTTTTCCATTGTAGACCTTTACTCAGTATCATCCAGATAGATGTTCATGTTTATCAATTGTAGATCTTTACCCTGGATCCTCCAGATAAGGGAAGTTGTTTTCTATTGTAGACCTTTACCCTGGGACCTCCAGATTGGGGTTCATGTTTTCAATTGTAGACCTTTACCCTGGATCCTTCAGATAAGGGTGTCTTGTTTTCTATTGTAGACCTTTACCCTGGGTCCTACAGTTGGGGTTCATGTTTTCTATTGTAGATCTTTACCCTGGATCCTTCAGATAAGGGTGTCTTGTTTACTATTGTAGACCTTTATCCTGGGTCCTCCAGATTGGGGTTCATGTTTTCAATTGTAGACCTTTACCTTTACTGCCTTGGAATTCTAATACAATTTATATGCCCTAAGATGGGTGGGAACCTTGCTATCTGAGGGCTTCATTCTGGTTTCTGGTGGAGTTTATTGAAATGTAAATGGACATTCACACCAGCATGTCACTTCCAATGGTTCCTTTGGATAACTCTCTTCCCAGCTGGAGGTGTAAATAGCATTCTAACACAAGAAATACATCTGTTACAGAATAAGACTTCTAATAACAAAATATACATTCAATATATCCACTTAATCAAAACTAAATGTTTGATATATGAAATAGTTATTCCATTTTCCCTCACAGTAGCATCTCCAGGATAACTGAGCTCCATACATTGAATCAAATTTTATGATCGCGAGGCACTGAAAAGAGATGTCTAGAATCTCTTACAGACACTTTCTAGTTATAGAAAACTGAAAGGGCAATTGCTTTCCCTTTCACTCCTAATTTTTGTCTGTGTCATTGTTGCAGATTTTCCCTCCTTTCCTGTCTGGTAAACAGTTGCCTTTGAGACACGGAGAAAATCTCCCTAATGGGGCCCTGGTTAGCAGTAAAAAAAACAAGGGGAATTCTAATTCTTCTCCACTATATCCAAAATGAAAACGTTTTGGATAGACGCAGTGGTGTATTTCGGTTTTGTGCTGCCCTAGGCAACACAAAATTTGGCTCCCCCACCATGAAGAGACCCTGACTCCGACCATCACCTCCCTCCCCCACGAAGAGAGCATGACATTGACCAACAACACCCCAGCATGATTTTATCCAGCCAGCATCTAGGGTTAGTGGCATATCCTCGGACTCAAGGATTGAGATCAGTTGGTCTCTGCTTCTGATGGGGACCCTTATGTAAGGGCAGTGGTGCATTTAGGTTTTGTACTGCCCTAGGGAACACAAAGATCGTCTGCCCCCATGGACATGGACCAACACCACCACCACCCTTCCCCCTGCCACAGAGAAAGCCTGACATTGACCAACAATACCCCTGCCCCTCCCCGGGAGAGCGTTCCACTAAACCCTCCCAGCAAGAGAGAGAAATATTCTCATCTTCACAGCTCTGGACATCCCCGGGAACGAGAGTCAGGCTCTACATACACCATCAAGCAGCCAGCAGCCTCTCTCCGATCCCACCTGGTTCCCATGGCGCACGTGTCCCGTCTTCCATCCCATCTTCTGAGGGGATGTGCTGCCCCCTGAAAAATGCCTCCCTAGGCAAGTGCCTTGTTTGCCTTGTGGTAAATACCCCCGCTGTGTAAGGGTGGACTCTAATATGTAAGCAGACTTTGTGAAGAGAGGACTTCTGATGGAATGGGGGGCTTCTGATCTGAATGGAGGACTCTGATGTGATGGGGGTCTTCTGATATGAAGGGAGAACTGTGATGTGATGGGGGTCTTCTGATGTGAAGGGGGAATTGTCATGTGATGGGGGGTCTTCTAATATGATGGGAGGACTGTGATGTGATGGGGATCTTCTGATATGAAGGGAGGACTGTGATGTGATGGGGTCTTCTGATATGAAGGGAGTACTGTGATGTGATGGGGGTCTTCTGATATGAAGGGAGAATTGTCATGTGATGGGGGGGTCTTCTGATATGAAGGGAGGACTGTGATGTGATTGGGGTCTTCTGATATGAATGGAGTACTGTGATGTGAGGGGGGTCTTCTGATGTGAAGGTGGCATCAAATGTGAAAGAAGGTCTTCTGATGTGATGGGGTCTTCTGTTGTGGTGGGTGGATCCTGGTATGAAGGGAGGACATCTGCTGTGAAAGGAGTACTTCTGATGTGGTGGGGGGCTTCTGTTGTGGTGGGTGGATTCTGGTGTGAAGGGAAGACTTCTGATGTGAAAGGAGTATTTCTGATGTGATGGGGGGCTTCTGTTGCGGTGGGTGGATTCTGAAGTGAAAGGAGGACTTCTGATGTGAAAGGAGTACTTCTGATGTGATGGATGGCTTCTGGTGTGAAGGTAGGACTTCTGATGTGAAAGGAGGACTTCTGATGTGATGCGGGGCTTCTGTTGTGGTGGGTGGATTCTGGTGTGAAGGGAGGACTTCTGATGTGAAAGGAGGACTTCTGATGTGAAAGGAGGACTTCTGATGTGATGGGGGGCTTCTGGTGTGAAGGGAGGACTTCTGATGTGAAAGGAGGACTTCTGATGTGATGCAGGGCTTCTGTTGTGGTGGGTGGATTCTAGTCTGAAGGGAGGACTTCTGAAGTGAAAGGAGGACTTCTGATATGATGGGGGGCTTCTGTTGTGGTGGGTGGATTCTGGTGTGAAGGGAGGACTTCTGATGTGAAAGGAGGACTTCTGATATGATGGGGGGCTTCTGTTGTGGTGGGTGGATTCTGGTGTGAAGGGAGGACTTCTGATGTGAAAGGAGGACTTCTGATATGATGGGGGGCTTCTGTTGTGGTGAGTGGATTCTGGTGTGAAGGGAGAACTTCTGATGTGAATGGGAGACTTCTAAAGTGATGGCAAATAGGCTGCTCACTTTCCAAGGGATTTTTCGCTTAGCGTAGTGAATGGTGTGAAAATTCACTTTGCAAACAATACCCAATCATATGCAAGGGAAATTTAAAAAATAGCATTTTTGCTCACACATGACTGGATGATGGAAGTTGGCAGAGCTTCATCACATTCAGTAAGCTAAGGGAAATTTATCTTACAAAGAAAACATTTTCTTGCAAAGTGAACAGCCTATTTGCCTTTACTAAATCAATTCCTATGTCTTTTTTGTTCTTGTTTTAGCCCTGATAAAAGCAGAGTGATATAACTAAAAAATGTGGTGACTGTATAATATAATTTCTATATAAATTAATAGATGACTGCACTTTTAAACCTTTACTTTGGGTCCTCCAGATAATGGTGTCCTGTTTGCCATTGTAGACCTTTACCCAGTATCATTCAGACAGGGTTCCGGTTTTCCATTGTAGGCCTTTACTCAGTATCATCCAGATAGAGGTTCATGTTTATCAATTGTAGATCTTTACCCTGGATCCTCCAGATAAGGGTGTTTTGTTTTCTATTGTAGACCTTTACCCTGGGTCCTCAAGATTGGGGTTCATGTTTTCAATTGTAGATCTTTACCCTGGAACCCTCAGATAAGGGTGTCTTGTTTTCTATTGTAGACCTTTACCCTGGGTCCTCCAGGTTGGGGTTCCTGTTTTCATTGTAGATCTTTACCCTGTGTCCTCCAGATAATGAAGTCTTGTTTTCTATTGTAGACCTTTACCCTGGGTCCTCCAGGTTGGGGTTCATGTTTTCAATTGTAGATCTTTACCCTGGATCCTTCAGATAAGGGTGTCTTGTTTACTATTGTAGACCTTTACCCTGGGTCCTCCACATTGGGGTTCATGTTTTCAATTGTAGACCTTTACCCTGGATCCTTCAGATAAGGGTGTCTTGTTTTCTATTGTAGACCTTTACCCTGGGTCCTACAGTTGGGGTTCATGTTTTCAATTGTAGATCTTTACCCTGGATCCTTCAGATAAGGGTGTCTTGTTTACTATTGTAGACCTTTACCCTGGGTCCTCCAGATTGGGGTTCATGTTTTCAATTGTAGACCTTTACCCTGGATCCTTCAGATAAGGGTGTCTTGTTTTCTATTGTAGACCTTTACCCTGGGTCCTCCAGATTGGGGTTCATGTTTTCAATTGTAGACCTTTACCCTGGGTCCTCCAGATTGGGGTTCATGTTTTCAATTGCAGATCTTTACCCTGTGTCTTCCAGATAAGGATGTCTTGTTTTCTATTGTAGGCTATTACCGTGGGTCCTCCAGATAGGGGTATCCTGTTTTCCATTGTAGACCTTTATCCTCTTTTTCATGAAAGTATTGACGGGGAAACCCAAAACTCATGGGTTTCAGTAACCTTTTGACTGCTGAAGCCAGATTGAAAAGTAATGGATATAGACTCACTTGTGAGCCATTGGAGTTTTTTATTCTATATTAAAATATTAATAGATCGCAGGCTCCCTTTCACATCCTCATATATATGTGCAAAGATTATAGTATTAGGGTGCCGCTCTCTAATATTGTATAAACCTGATTATTATATATAAATAATACAATTAATAAACCTGGTGATTAAATTCTTCATGATCATTATTAGACATGTGCATAAAATATCAAAACATGGTAACCAGTGAATAATCATTCAATTATAAATACTGTGAAATAAAAATCCAAACAAATATATATAAAATGTCCAATAAATATGTCAAAATAAATAGAGAAAATACTGTGGAAAACAAAAAATGTTTTTAAAAATGTCACCAATTGATGTGAAAAAAATGAATCCAAATGATAGTAAAAAAAATGATAAAATGTTATTGAAAATATGTATGGAAAATCCTGTGAATATTCCAAAAGACAATATACTCTCCTTCTAATCAGCCTAAGGATGTATATATGCTGCAATGTGATCCCTCGGAGGGACCGCAAACTAAGCAGAGATAATTTACCTCTGCTTAGAAAACTGATCTTTTACTGTAATCTCAGCAGATTATAGCAAAATGAGCCGTTTTCAAGCGTTTGGAGACCGTTCTCCAGCGTTTGGAGACCGTTTTCAAGCGTTTGGAGACCGTTTTCAAGCGTTTGGAGACCGTTTTCCAGTGTTTGGAGACCGTTTTCCAGTGTTTGAAGACCGTTCTCCCTTCGTTCGGAGAACTGTTTCATAAAAGGCATTCAAAGGAGAACTGTGTTCTCCGAGAATGCCAGAGAACTGAGCAGCGATCTATTACTGCTGGTTCATAAATGGACACCATAGTGTTGGATTCAAAGTAAAGCTCTAACTGCCTTGGAATTCTAATACAATTTATATGCCCTAAGATGGGTGGGAACCTCGCTATCTGAGGGCTTCATTCTGGTTTCTGGTGGAGTTTATTGAAATGTAAATGGACATTCACACCAGCATGTCACTTCCAATGGTTCCTTTGGATAACACTCTTCCCAGCTGGAGGTGTAAACATCATTCTAACACAAGAAATACATCTGTTACAGAATAAGACTTCTAATAACAAAATATACATTCAATATCTCCACTTAATCAAAACTAAATGTTTGATATATAAAATAGTTATTCCATTTTCCCTCACAGTAGCATCTCCAGGATAACTGAGCTCCATACGTTGAATCAAATTTTATGATCACGAGGCACTGAAAAGAGATGTCTAGAATCTCTTACAGACACTTTCTAGTTATAGAAAACTGAAAGGGCAATTGCTTTCCCTTTCACTCCTAATGTTTGTCTGTGTCATTGTTGCAGATTTTCCCTCCTTTCCTGTCTGGTAAACAGTTGCCTTTGAGACACGGAGAAAATCTCCCTAATGGGGCCCTGGTTAGCAGTAAAAAAAAAACAAGGGGAATTCTAATTCTTCTCCACTATATCCAAAATGAAAACGTTTTGGATAGACGCAGTGGTGTATTTCGGTTTTGTGCTGCCCTAGGCTCCCCCACCATGAAGAGACCCTGATACCGACCAACACCTCCCTCCCCCACAAAGAGAGCCTGACATTGACCAACAACACTGTGAAGGAGAACAACAAAAGAGAAGCGCACCAACCTTGCGCATTACCTCAGTAACCAAAAATTTATTGAATAAAAGAATGGTACTCACAAACAGCGAATAAAAACAAGCATGTAAGTCCTCAAAGGGACTTTAGAGGCAGGACTTACATGCTTGTTTTTATTCGCTGTTTGTGAGTACCATTCTTTTATTCAATAAATTTTTGGTTACTGAGGTAATGCGCAAGGTTGGTGCGCTTCTCTTTTGTTGTTCTCCTTCACAGTTTTGTTTGGGCTTCCCCAGCCTTGATGTGGAGCTGCACGACCTTGTCTATTCCGGTGGTTCCTTTCTTTTTGGAGTTTGATTCCATCTACTCACCACCGGCCTGGGTCCCGGAGCGCAGGAGATATTACATTTGATTGACCAACAACACCCCAGCCCCCCCAACCCCACCTGAGAAAGCCTTCCACTACCACCGCCCCCCCCGTACACTGGCAACCCCCCACCCCGGGAAGAGATAAGACACTCATCTTCACAGCTCCAGAAATCCCCTGGAACAAGAATCAGGTTCTGCATACACCATCAAGAAGCCCGCAGCCCAGGGGCGGACTGACCATTTGGAAACTCGGGCACTGCCCGAGGGCCCGGGGTCAGTAGGGGGCCCCATGAGATGCCCCTGGTACCTTTATCATAGGCTTTTTTGAGTTTGGGCAAGGAAACAGGGGCCCCATGATCCCCTATTGCCCGGGGGCCCCATGAGTTGTCAGTCCGCCCCTGCCGCAGCCTCTCTTTGATCCCACCTGGACCCCGTGCTGTGTGTGTCCCTTCTTCCATCCTTTATTTTGGGAGACGGCGCTGCCCCCCTGAAAAATGCCACCCTAGACAAATGCCTTGTTTGCCTTGTGGTAAATACACCCCTGGATAGACGTACACTTTAAAAAATGTAAGTTTGAACTGTATATCAACATCAATAAAAACACCCACCTTGAGCTTACTTCTGAGGTTGTGAATTGGAACCTAGAATTGATTAAACATAATAGTTGACTAAAATACACAAATTCTATAAGGAGAAACTTACTGATAAGCAGTAGTGGTTGGGATTCAAATCGACGACCCTGATACTGCCAGGCAGGAGTGCAAACCATGTAGCCACTACCATGCTGCCCATATTACAGTATACTTTTGCACTGCCTCAGAGGAACTGTTCAATTTCAACCTAATGCCAGGACAACAAATGCTCTGAGACAGAAGTAAGGGTTGATTCATGTGTTCATATGGGATATGGAGAACCTTAGCTGTTAGGGAAGATGAATTTAACAGAAGGTATTATCCTTCGAGAAGAGGCAATGGCACATGCAGCCAACAATCCTTTCCTGTTTGACTCTTTTGGGTAGATCCATGCACTAGGCAGGGGGTAGTTGCCGCACAGGCCGGTAAAAATAATATATTTTGGGTTGGTAGAATAGAAATGGCCCCCCATTCAGAGTGAGACCAACAGTCAGTGATAGCTATCAGCTTCCTGTTCAGATCTGCAATCCCAGTTTCTGGCAGAGTGAAATTGTCCAATATCAACTTTGTGGTTCTAAGATGTTATTTATCGTTTGTTAAAGTTGATATTTTGGTAGGGACTATTCTACATTTTATATGGTTAAAATGGCCCAGCTAGGACCAATGTAGGTATGCATCTCCCATACCTAGCCGATCTCCATGGAAGCTTGATATCAATGTAGTAGGTACCAGGGGCGGACTGACCATCTGGAAACTCGGGCACTGCCCGAGAGCCCGGGGTCAGTAGGGGGCCCCATGGGATGCCCCTGGTACCTTTTTCATAGGCTTTCTTGAGTTTGGGAAAGGACACAGGGGCCCCATGATCCCCTATTGCCTGGGGGCCCCATGAGTTGTCAGTCCCCCCCTGGTAGGTACCACTGATATAGTGATTACTACTGGCTTTTGGGTCCCGTGACATGTGGTTTCCTTGCTTGTTAGTGAACACATGAGGCCACTTGTCACTCGGAATGGGCACCATCCAGAGAACGCTTTTCATTTTCTCAATGAAGGTAAAGGATTCTCTGATTGGATGAGGTGGAGAGGCAGGGTGGTGTCCTCACAACCTCCACCTTATCCAATCAGAGAACGCTTTACATTCTTTGAAATACAGTTGTGGCCAAAATTATTCAACCCCCAATGCTGTAAAGGGGTTTAGGGACTATAGTGTACATTTGGAATTGTATTCAGAATCAAATCCTACAAGGACGTTGTAACTACCCAAATGCAACTAAAATGACATCAATTGTTTATGTAATACAGTAGTAAATGGTTCTTATGTGGTTTCTTCATTGCCACAATTATTCAACCCCTTAAAGACTACCACTCTGAAGAACAGAGGTTCATACAGGTGCTTTCCATCAGGTATTGAAAACACCTGTGGATGTCACCGAGCAGCAATCAAGCATAATAAGCACCAATTAGGCAGCTTTAAAATGACTGTGATACTCAGCTCCTTCTAGACATTTACTGGTGTGGTTACAAACATGGTGAAGGCAAGAGAATGGTCCAGGAAGACAAGAGAAGAGGTGATTTCTCTTCACAGGAAGGGCAATGGCTATAAGAAGATTGCAAAGATGTTAAACATACCAAGAGACACCTTAGGAAGCATCATTCGCAAATTCAAGGCAAAGGACACTGTTGAAACGCTACCTGGTCGTGGCAGAAAGAAGATGCTGACTTCGACTGCTGTGCGCTACCTGAAGCGTAGAGTGGAGAGAAGTCCCCGTGTGACTGCTGAGGAACTGAGAAAAGATTTGTCAGATGTGGGTACAGAAGTTTCAGCCCAGACAATAAGACGCACACTGCGTAATGAAGGCCTCCGTGCCAGAACTCCCAGGCGTACCCCCTTGCTGTCTCCAAAGAATAAGAAGAGTCGACTGCAGTATGCCAAAAGCCATGTGGACAAACCACAAAAGTTGTGGGATAGTGTTCTGTGGACTGATGAAACAAAATTAGAACTGTTTGGGCCCATGGATCAACGCTATGTTTGGAGGAGGAAGAACAAGGCCTATGATGAAAAGAACACCTTGCCTACTGTGAAGCATGGTGGAGGGTCAATCATGCTTTGGGGCTGTTTTGCTTCTGCAGGTACAGGGAAGCTTCAGCGTGTGCAAGGTACCATGAATTCTCTTCAGTACCAGGAGATATTGGATGGAAACGTGATGCAGTCCGTCACACACCTGAGGCTTGGGAGACGTTGGACCTTTCAACAGGACAATGATCCCAAGCATACCTCCAAGTCCACTAGAGCATGGTTGCAGAGGAAAGGCTGGAACATTTTGGAGTGGCCATCGCAGTCACCAGACTTAAATCCGATTGAGAACCTCTGGTGGGACTTAAAGAAAGCAGTTGCAGTGCGCAAGCCTAAGAATGTGACTGAACTGGAGGCCTTTGCCCATGAAGAATGGGCGAAGATACCCGTAGATCGCTGCAAGACACTTGTGTCAAGCTATGCTTCACGTTTAAAAGCTGTTATAACTGTAAAAGGATGCTGTACTAAGTACTAAGATTGAATGTCACTTGGGGGTTGAATAAAACTGATAATGCTGTGAGCACAGAAAAGACATTTGTGGTTATTTCATTATAACTGTTATGTTATATTTGTCTGACCTACAAGTGCCTCTTTAATGTAAATGTAAGCAAGATGACTGAATGATCAAAAGCAATGTCAAACTGGCCAAAACACTCAATTTCAGTGGGGGTTGAATAATTTTGGCCACAACTGTAATGCAAAGTGTTCTCTGAATGGCACACGTGCTGAGAAAGTGACCTCATGTAATAATGTGCAGCAGGGCAGCCACTTGGCAATGGTCCTGGAAGCCAGTGGCAGTCATTGGAGTAGCAGGGCCTACTACATTGATTTCCATCTTCCACAGGGTTCAGCCAGGTATTGGAGATGTATACTAATAGTGGTCCACGCTGGACCAATGTAACTATGCTAAATTGTCCATATATCACATACCTGGTGTTAGAGACCAATGGAGAGAGGGCTTTCCTTGCGGCTAAGTTCCAGACTCCCCTAGATATTGGACAGAAGGACTCAGGCCCAAAGTAGCATGGGTCGCCTGTGGAGTGCTTGTCAGAGGTACACCCAGGAGCACAGCTGATGCTATGGAATGGTGTCTGCAGACAGGTGGCACCACGTGAGAGGAATGCGAGCCTTCAGGGTAGCAGAGGACCACAGAGTAGTTGGTTCAAAGCCAAGGTCAGATTCCGGGTGGAGATTGGAGCAGATGTAGTCAATAAGATAGCCGGGGTCATACACAGGAGAGTGAGTGAGAATATCTATTAGCCAAGCCAGGGTCAGATCAGGAGAGCAGGTGAGAATATCTATTAGCCAAGCCAGGGTCAGATCAGGAGAGTAGGTGAGAATATCTATTAGCCAAGCCAGGGTCAGATCAGGAGTCAAGCAGAGAAGACAGGTCCAAGAACAAGCCAAATTGGTAACAGGAGATCACAGTAGCAAAGGAACACGAACAAAGGTACCGGGGAGCCAGAGATCAACCAGCAATTTGAGGGAGTGATGGGCTTCCTTATGAAGGCCGCCTGGCGACAAACTGAGCTAATGCGTGCATAACTATGCGCCAGTGCTCATGCGTGTTCTGCCTCACGCTCGTGCACCAATATGCATAGAATTGCCAGCGTGCATTTCTGCGGCCATGCAAGGTACTGGTAGGAATGCCAGATCTCCGAGTACCTCTGCTGTGGACAGAGACCTGACACCATACTTAAACTTCAGCTTTATGATATGGAATACTTGCGGTTTTTGAAGGTAGAGGTGACAGGCTTGATCTGCCACAGCATTTCAATGGCTTGGTCAGTCTTAAATAGGGATTTTTTTTTCTTCTTTTGAGTCAGCCTGTTGTTAAAATAAATCCCATGCTGTGGATTATTGTCAAATTGCAGGTCAACAAGAGCTCAACATCTTACAAGTATTATATCATGGGCAGAAGTAGTAATGTCCTCCTGTTGAACTTCTTTCCAACTAGGGATTTCATGTGCTGTCGGTCTTTGTCTCCATACAGATGCCAAGGGTGGAAAGCTGCCCCATACTAATACGCTCCCTCCACAAAGCTTCACAGTTGGGATGAGGCTTTGGTGAGCAGTGTGGAGCATCTAAGTAGTCTGCAATGAATCTGTATAGGCATCATTTCGAGAATAGACTGCTGAGAACAGATGTTATGAGATGCCTGCAGGGGCGGACTGACAACTCATGGGGCCCCCGGCAATAGGGGATCATGGGGCCCCTGTGTCCTTGCCCAAACTCAAAAAAGCCTATGAAAAAGGTACCATGGGCATCTCATGGGGCCTCCTACTGACCCCGGGCCCTTGGGCAGTGCCCGAGTTTCCAAATGGTCAGTCCGCCCCTGGATGCCTGTATATCTTTAGCTGTCTCCTTAGGCTTCTTGGGGACTGTACTGTGTGCCAACAGGACTTTAAACCTATATTACCACAGCAAAAAAATTAATATCAATAAAATCAATCAAAAAATTGTAATTATTCAATCATCAGTGAAAAAAAAAAATTATTTTACAGTGAATCAAATATAAATATATGAGAAAAAAAATATGTGAAAAAAGTCCACTGTACCAAATCAATTGTGAAGAAATAGTTCTTCCATTCAATATATATATTGAATACGGCCAAAATTGTAGTATTTCAGATATATGTCAATATATTTGGGAAGAATATTTTTTAAATATAATACATTTTTCTTCCATATGGGTAGCTGTGATTGGTCACAGTGATCACATCTACAGACTTGGCTAATCAGCCCATCTGTGTCATGCAGAGGGGCGGACTGACCATTTGGAAACTCGGGCACTGCTCGAGGGCCCAGGGTCAGTAGGGGGCCCCATAAGATGCCCCTGGTACCTTTTTCATAGGCTTTTTTTGAGTTTGGGCAAGGACACAGGGGCCCCATGATCCACTATTGCCCGGGGGCCAGGGGTGAACTGACCATTTGGAAACTCGGGCACTGCCCGAGGGCTCGGGGTCAGTAGGGGGCCCCATGAGATGCCCCTGGTAACTTTTTCATAGGCTTTTTTGAGTTTGGGCAAGGACACAGGGGCCCCATGATCCCCTATTGCCCGGGGGCCAGGGGCAGACTGACCATTTGTAAACTCGTGCACTGTCCGAGGGCCCAGGGTCAGTAGGGGGCCCCATGAGATGCCCCTGGTACCTTTTTCATAGGCTTTTTTTAATTTGGGCAAGGACACAGGGGCCCCATGATCCACTATTGCCCGGGGGCCAGGGGAAGACTGACCATTTGGAAACTCGGGCACTGCCCGAGGGCCTGGGGTCAGTAGGGGGCCCCATGAGATGCCCCTGGTAACTTTTTCATAGGCTTTTTTGAGTTTGGGCAAGGACACAGGGGCCCCATGATCCCCTATTGCCCGGGGGCCCCATGAGTTGTCAGTCCGCCCCTGCTGCAGCCTCTCTTTGATCCCACCTGGACTCCGTGCTGTGTGTGTCCCTTCTTCCATCCTTTATTTTGGGAGACGGCGCTGCCCCCCTGAAAAATGCTGCTGCCCCCCTGAAAAATGCCACCCTAGACAAATGCCTTGTTTGCCTTGTGGTAAATACACCCCTGGATAGACGTACACTTTAAAAAATGTAAGTTTGAACTGTATATCAACATCAATAAAAACACCCACCTTGAGCTTACTTCTGAGGTTGTGAATTGGAACCTAGAATTGATTAAACATAATAGTTGACTAAAATACACAAATTCTATAAGGAGAAACTTACTGATAAGCAGTAGTGGTTGGGATTCAAATCGACGACCCTGATACTGCCAGGCAGGAGTGCAAACCATGTAGCCACTACCATGCTGCCCATATTACAGTATACTTTTGCACTGCCTCAGAGGAACTGTTCAATTTCAACCTAATGCCAGGACAACAAATGCTCTGAGACAGAAGTAAGGGTTGATTCATGTGTTCATATGGGATATGGAGAACCTTAGCTGTTAGGGAAGATGAATTTAACAGAAGGTATTATCCTTCGAGAAGAGGCAATGGCACATGCAGCCAACAATCCTTTCCTGTTTGACTCTTTTGGGTAGATCCATGCACTAGGCAGGGGGTAGTTGCCGCACAGGCCGGTAAAAATAATATATTTTGGGTTGGTAGAATGGAAATGGCCCCCCATTCAGAGTGAGACCAACAGTCAGTGATAGCTATCAGCTTCCTGTTCAGATCTGCAATCCCAGTTTCTGGCAGAGTGAGATTGTCCAATATCAACTTTGTGGTTCTAAGATGTTATTTATCGTTTGTTAAAGTTGATATTTTGGTAGGGACTATTCTACATTTTATACGGTTAAAATGGCCCAGCTAGGACCAATGTAGGTATGCATCTCCCATACCTAGCCGATCTCCATGGAAGCTTGATATCAATGTAGTAGGTACCAGGGGCGGACTGACCATCTGGAAACTCGGGCACTGCCCGAGAGCCCGGGGTCAGTAGGGGGCCCCATGGGATGCCCCTGGTACCTTTTTCATAGGCTTTTTTGAGTTTGGAAAAGGACACAGGGGCCCCATGATCCCCTATTGCCTGGGGGCCCCATGAGTTGTCAGTCCCCCCCTGGTAGGTACCACTGATATAGTGATTACTACTGGCTTTTGGGTCCCGTGACATGTGGTTTCCTTGCTTGTTAGTGAACACATGAGGCCACTTGTCACTCGGAATGGGCACCATCCAGAGAACGCTTTGCATTTTCTCAATGAAGGTAAAGTATTCTCTGATTGGATGAGGTGGAGAGGCGGGGTGGTGTCCTCACAACCTCCACCTTATCCGATCAGAGAACGCTTTACAATCTTTGAAATAATGCAAAGTGTTCTCTGAATGGCACACGTGCTGAGAAAGTGACCTCATGTAATAATGTGCAGCAGGGCAGCCACTTGGCAATGGTCCTGGAAGCCAGTGGAAATCATTGGAGTAGCAGGGCCTACTACATTGATTTCCATCTTCCACAGGGTTCAGCCAGGTATGGGAGATGTATACTAATAGTGGTCCACGTTGGACCAATGTAACTATGCAAAATTGTCCATATATCACATACCTGGTGTTAGAGACCAATGGAGAGAGGGCTTTCTTGCGGCTAAGTTCCAGACTCCCCTGGATATTGGACAGAAGGACTCAGGCCCAAAGTAGCACGGGTCACCTGTAGGAGTGCTTGTCAGAGGTACACCCAGGAGCACAGCTGATGCACTGGAACTTTGTCTGCAGACAGGTGGCGCCACGTGAGAGGAATGCAGGCCTTCAGGGTAGCAGAGGACCACAGAGTAGTTGGTTCAAAGCCAAGGTCAGAAGCCGGGTGGAGATTGGAGCAGATGTAGTCAATAAGATAGCCGGGGTTATACACAGGAGAGTGAGTGAGAATATCTATTAGCCAAGCCGAGGTCAGATCAGGTGAGAATATCTATTAGCCAAGCCAGGGTCAGATCAGGAGAGCAGGTGAGAATATCTATTAGCCAAGCCGAGGTCAGATCTGGAGAGCAGGGGAGAATATCCATTAGCCAAGCCGAGGTCAGATCTGGAGAGCAGGGGAGAATATCCATTAGCCAAGCCGGGTCAGATCTGGAGAGCAGGTGAAAATATCCATTAGCCAAGCCGAGGTCAGATCTGGAGAGCAGGCGAGAATATCTATTGGCCAAGCCAGGTCAGATCAGGAGAGCAGGTGAGAATATCTATTAGCCAAGCCGGGTCAGATCAGGAGAGCAGGTGAGAATATCTATTAGCCAAGCCGAGGTCAGATCAGGAGAGTAGGTGAGAATATCTGTTAGCCAAGCCAGGGTCAGATCAGGAGTCAGGCAGAGAAGACAGGTCCAAGAACAAGCCAAATTGGTAACAAGAGATCACAGTAGCAAGGGAACACGAACAAAGGTACCGGGGAGCCAGAGATCAACCAGCAATCTGAGGGAGTGATGGGCTTCCTTTTGAAGGCCGCCTGGCGACAAACTGAGCTAATGCATGCATAACTATGCACCAGTGCTCATGCGTGTTCTGCCTCAAGCTCGTGCACCAATATGCATAGAATTGCCAGCGCGCATTTCTGCGGCCATGCAAGGTACTGTCAGGAATGCCAGATCTCCGAGTACCTCTGCTGTGTACAGAGCTCTTATCAGCTTTATGATAAGGAATACTTGCTGTTTTTGAAGGTAGAGGTGACAGGCTTGATCTGCCACAGCATTTCAATGGCTTGGTCAGTCTTAAATAGGGATTTATTTTTCTTCTTTTGAGTCAGCCTGTTGATAAAATAAATCCCATGCTTTGGATTATTGTCAAATTGCAGGTCAACAAGAGCTCAACATCTTACAAGTATTATATCATGGGCAGAAGTAGTAATGTCCTACTGTTGAACTTCTTTCCAACTAGGGATTTCATGGGCTGTCAGTCTTTGTCTCCATACAGATGCCAAGGGTGGAAAGCTGCCCCATACTAATACGCTCCCTCCACAAAGCTTCACAGTTGGGATGAGGCTTTGGTGAGCAATGTGGAGCATCTAAGTAGTCTGCAATGATCTGTATAGGCATCATTTTGAGAATAGACTGCTGAGAACAGATGTTATGAGATGCTTGCAGGGGCAGACTGACAACTCATGGGGCCCCTGGGCAGTAGGGGATCATGGGGCCCAAACTCAAAAAAGCCTATGAAAAAGGTACCATGGGCATCTCATGGGGCCTCCTACTGACCCCGGGCCCTCGGGCAGTGCCTGAGTTTCCAAATGGTCAGTCCGCCCCTGGATGCCTGTATATCCTTAGCTGTCTCCTTAGGCTTCTTGTGAACTGTACTGTGTGCCAACAGGACCTAAAACCTATATTACCACAGCGAAAAAATGATCAATAAAATCAATCAAAAAATTTTAATTATACAATCATCAGTGAAAAAAAAATATTATTTTACAGTGAATCAAATCTAAATATATGAGAAAAAAAATATGTGAAAAAATTCCACTGTCCCAAATCAATTGTGAAAAAATAGTTCTTCCATTCAATATATATATTGAATATGGCCAAAATTGTAGTATTTCAGATATATGTCAATATATTTGGGAAGAATATTTTTTAAATATAACATATTTTTCTTCCATATGGGTAGCTGTGATTGGTCACAGTGATCACATATACAGACTAGGCTAATCACAGCCCATCTGTGTCATGCACAGTGGCGGACTGACCATTTGGAAACTCGGGCACTGCCCCAGGGCCCGGGGTCAGTAGGGGGCCCCATAAGATGCCCCTGGTACCTTTTTCATAGGCTTTTTTTGAGTTTGGGCAAGGACACAGGGGCCCCATGATCCACTATTGCCCGGGGGCCAGGGGCGGACTGACCATTTGGAAACTCGGGCACTGCCCGAGGGCTCGGGGTCAGTAGGGGGCCCCATGAGATGCCCCTGGTAACTTTTTCATAGGCTTTTTTGAGTTTGGGCAAGGACACAGGGGCCCCATGATCCCCTATTGCCCGGGGGCCAGGGGCAGACTGACCATTTGTAAACTCGTGCACTGTCCGAGGGCCCAGGGTCAGTAGGGGGCCCCATGACATGCCCCTGGTACCTTTTTCATAGGCTTTTTTTAATTTGGGCAAGGACACAGGGGCCCCATGATCCACTATTGCCCGGGGGCCAGGGGAAGACTGACCATTTGGAAACTCAGTCACTGCCCGAGGGCCCAGGGTCAGTAGGGGGCCCCATGAGATACCCCTGGTAACTTTTTCATAGGCTTTTTTGAGTTTGGGCAAGGACACAGGGGCCCCATGATCCACTATTGCCCGGGGGCCAGGGGCGGACTGACCATTTGGAAACTCGGGCACTGCCTGAGGGCCTGGGGTCAGTAGGGGGCCCCATGAGATGCCCCTGGTACCTTTTTCATAGGCTTTTTTGAGTTTGGGCAAGGACACAGGGGCCCCATGATCCACTATTGCCCGGGGACCAGGGGCGGACTGACCATTTGGAGATTCAGGCACTGCCCGAGGGCCCGGGGTCAGTAGGGGGCCCCATGAGATGCCCCTGGTAACTTTTTCATAGGCTTTTTTGAGTTTGGGCAAGGACACAGGGGCCCCATGATCCCCTATTGCCTGGGGGCCCCCTGAGTTGTCAGTCCGCTCCTGCCGGGGGCCCCATGAGTTGTCAGTCTGCCCCTGGTCATGCAATTAGCAATGGCCAATCACAGCTAATCACAACAAAAAAACCTGAAAGAATCCACTTCAGCTTGCGTATAGCAAAGAAATTCAATGCTATAAGCATTCATAGTAAAAAAAAAAAAATACTGATCACTTCCCCAGAGTAGTACGATTTTACTATGATAACATTATACTACTTTGGTCACAGTGTGTTACGAAAAAAAAAATCGCTAAAAAAAAGAAAAAAATGTAAGAAAAAATTATTTAAAACATCTTTTTAAAAATTGAAAAAAAAAATATTTTGTTTTTTGTACTGTCGCCAGTCAGTGTCCCTGATCACGCCACCATCACGTCATCAGTTACACGATGACGCTGTACTGCACTGGTGACAGTATGTAAAAGAAAACAAAAATTTATTTTTTTTCATTTTTTTAATTTTGAAAAAAACTATGACAAAAAAAATTACAACTTTAAAAAACTCGACATGCCTCTCTGTATTCCAGAGAGGCATGGCGAGTTTTTTAAAAAAAAAATTAGAACTTTAAAAAACTCGCCATGCCTCTCTGTATTCCAGAGAGGCATGGCGAGTTTTTTAAAGTTCTAATTTTTTTTGTCATAGTTTTTTTGAAAATTAAAAAAATGAAAAAAAAATAATTTTTTCATTTTTTGGTAAGGTAACACCTTACCAAAAAAATATATAGATTGGATGAAAATATGAAATTGCTCGGTACAAAGTATCGGAAAATCGTAGCAAATGTCAATACAACATACTCAAAGTATTATGTAACAAAATATTTTTACAAATGGGAAACCTTTGGCAGAGTTTCTGTTCCCCACTTATCAGCCTTCTGTTCTCTAGTAGCTCCCCACCCCTCCCCCATCCTCTTTTCAGGGCCAATGTTCCATTTAAAAGTCCCCATCTCTGTCTTATCTACGTGATTACCGAGCAAGAACGGACATCCTCTGTAGCAGAGATCCATTGGCTGAACAGGAAACTACAATTCCTGGCGACGTATCAACAATTATCTGCTTGATATTAATAATTTCCTCTCTAGCTCACCTAAGTGGCGCTACTGGAGAAGTTTTCCTGTTTATTGAAATAGTTGTTTAGATGGCGGCGAGTTGGGTTTTTCCATGATATCTGCCGCTCTCCTACTCAAGACAAAGTGGCCTTTCCAAGTAGGCCACTGGAATATGTTTACCAATCCAATTACTTTCCCAGTGCCAAGAGATTAGTAAAATGAAATCTGTATTTTTTACGAACATATCGGGGGTCTCCAAACGTTCTAAACAAAGGGCCAATTTAGTCCAGTCTGGGGCCAGTGTGAGTAGAAAATGCACTGGTTTCAAGGGGAGTAAACAATGCCCCATCATAGGTGTCAGTGGGAGGAATAGTGCCCCATCATTGGTGTCAGTGGGAGGGATAGTGCCCCATCATTGGTATCAGTGGGAGGAATATTGCCCCATCATTGATATCAGTGGGAGGAATAGTGCCCCATCATTGGTATCAGTGGGAGGAATAGTGCCCCATCATTGGTATCAGTGGGAGGAATAGTGCCCCATCATTGGTATCAGTGGGAGGAATAGTGCTCCATCATTGGTATCAGTGGGAGGAATAGTGCCCCATCATTGGTATCAGTGGAAGGAATAGTGCCCCATCATTGGTATCAGTGGAAGGAATAGTGCCCCATCATAGGTGTCAGTGGGAGGAATAGTGCCCCATCATTGGTATCAGTGGGAGGAATAGTGCCCCATCATTGGTATCAGTGGGAGGAATAGTGCCCCATCATTGGTATCAGTGGAAGGAATAATGCCCCATCATTGGTGTCAGTGGGAGGAATAGTGCCCCATCATTGGTGTCAGTGGGAGGAATAGTGCCCCATCATTGGTGCCAATGGGAGGAAAAGTGCCCCATCATTGGTATCAGTGGGAGGAATAGTGCCCCATCATTGGTATCAGTGGGAGGAAAAGTGCCCCATCATTGGTGTCAGTGGGAGGAATAGTGTCCCATCATTGATGTCAGTGGGAGGAATAGTGCCCCATGTTTGGTAACATTGGAATGTGTAGTGCTCTGTTGTTGGTGTCAGTGGGATGAATAGTGCCCCATCATTGGTGCCAATGGGAGGAATAGTGCCCCATCATTGGTGCCAATGGGAGGAATAGTGCCCCATCATTGGTGTCAGTGGGAGGAATAGTGCCCCATCATTGGTGTCAGTGGGAGGAATAGTGTCAACATTTTGGAAATTGTTCTTGTGTTCATTGAGATATTGATTTAAATCTTACTTTTCAAAAGAGGTGTACTCATTTAAGCTGAGCACTGTGTATATACTATATATATATATAATATAGTTTTTTTTTTGTTTTTTTAATATCTGAGTACTTGTCAGAAAGCGATGATATTATATGATATGAGATTACATTATATTACATTTGTATTAATTTTCTGTTTGTCTATTTTGTAGTGGCTGCTGTGGGAAAATCAGGTAAGTGAACATTCCTTTTTTTAGCCTGAAGAAGAGGCCAGAGTGCCTCAATGGCTTTCATTGCAACACGTTTATTCAGGCAATAAGTGGTGTCACCCTAAATCAAAACTTCTACTTTTGTTTTGTTTTTTTAATGTTTTAATAGCTTTTTTCACGTAAATCTAGTGCAAATCGAATTGCATTTCTATACTTTAGGAACTGCAAATTCTTATTTATGATACAGATAAACTGTAATGGTTCGGGGTCATTTTTTTTAAAAATGTGTACATACTTACAATGATGTTTTGTTTTGTTTTGTTTTTTTGTTTTTTTTTGTTTTTTTACTATTTAAAAAAGACTCATGCCTTACAGAGCATTATGGTTCTTCTAAAGAGAAATCACAAGTGGTTTACCTTCAGACTTTCTCTCTATAATTAAAAATTCATATTTTTGTAGACATCTCTCTGATTATCTGTCGTACTGAAAGATTAGCTGTATTGTAATCTACGCTCACCGGTCACTTTACCGGGGTATGTGTACAATCCTGTCCGGTCACTTTACCGGGGTATGTGTACAATCCTGTCCGGTCACTTTACCGGGGTGTGTGTACAATCCTGTCCGGTCACCTTACCAGGGTATGTGTACAATCCTGTCCGGTCACCTTACCGGGGTATGTGTACAATCCTGTCCGGTCACTTTACCGGGGTGTGTGTACAATCCTGTCCGGTCACTTTACCTGGGTATGTGTACAATCCTGTCCGGTCACTTTACCGGGGTATGTGTACAATCCTGTCCGCTCACTTTACCGGGGTATGTGTACAATCCTGTCCGGTCTCTTTACCGGGGTATGTGAACAATCCTGTCCGGTCACTTTACCCGGGTATGTGAACAATCCTGTCCGGTCACTTTACCGGGGTGTGTGTACAATCCTGTCCAGTCACCTTACCGGGGTATGTGTACAATCCTGTCCGGTCACCTTACCGGGGTATGTGTACAATCCTGTCCGGTCACTTTACCGGGGTATGTGTACAATCCTGTCCGGTCACTTTACCGGGGTGTGTGTACAATCCTGTCCGGCCACTTTACCGGGGTATGTGTACAATCCTGTCCGGTCACTTTACCGGGGTATGTGTACAATCCTGTCCGGTCACTTTACCGGGGTGTGTGTACAATCCTGTCCGGTCACCTTACCGGGGTATGTGTACAATCCTGTTCGGTCACCTTACCGGGGTATGTGTACAATCCTGTCCGGTCACTTTACCAGGGTGTGTGTACAATCCTGTCCGGTCACTTTACTTGGGTATGTGTACAATCCTGTCCGGTCACTTTACGGGGGTATGTGTACAATTCTGTCCGCTCACTTTACCGGGGTATGTGTACAATCCTGTCCGGTCTCTTTACCGGGGTATGTGAACAATCCTGTCCGGTCACTTTACCGGGGTGTGTGTACAATCCTGTCCGGTCACCTTACCGGGGTGTGTGTACAATCCTGTCCGGTCACTTTACCGGGGTATGTGTACAATCCTGTCCGGTCACCTTACCGGGGTATGTGTACAATCCTGTCCGGTCACTTTACCGGGGTATGTGTACAATCCTGTCCGGTCACCTTACCGGGGTATGTGTACAATCCTGTCCGGTCACTTTACCGGGGTATGTGTACAATCCTGTCCGGTCACTTTACCGGGGTATGTGTACAATCCTGTCCGGTCACTTTACCGGGGTGTGTGTACAATCCTGTCCGGTCACTTTACCGGGGTATGTGTACAATCCTGTCCAGTCACTTTACCGGGGTATGTGTACAATCCTGTCCGGTCACTTTACCGGGGTATGTGTACAATCCTGTCTGGCCACCGTTGCAGTTTAAGGAGAGTTGTCAAGGGCTGGTATAACTGTAGCTCAACCACCTGTTTTTACTGCTCTCCCTAAAAAATGTTTATTGATTTTGCCAGAAACCTTGAGGGCTGCGAGTTACTCTGCACTCTGCTGTGTTATCTCAGCGGTGTTATCAGCTTTTGCCCTGGTTACCTCTGTGAACTACAAAACATCTCCCCACCATGTTACCAGGAACAGGATAGGGGGAGGTATTCTGTATTCCTAGGACATCTCGCTGTTCTTGGGTGACAACACTGCTCCTCCAAAGATACATAACAAGGCGGGAGAGTTGTCACCCTAGGAGAGGGGGTGCCTGGTAAGCTGATATATATTGCAATATTTGTTCTTGGGTTTAGATACCCTTTAATCCATATCTAGCTCCAAGGGAGTATCTAGAGCTTAGAGACTCGGGGGGGGGGGAGAGAGTAATAAAACAGAGTTCAGGAGTGGTCTGGAAGAATGTCCCTTATATCGGAGGTCAGTGGGAAGAATGTCCCTTACGTTGGGGGTCAGTGAGAAGAATGTCCCTTACATTGGTGGTCAGTGGGAAGAATGTCCCTTACGTTAGTGGTCAGTGGGAAGAATGTCCCTTACATTGGTGGTCAGTGGGAAGAATGTCCCTTACATTGGTGGTCAGTGGGAAGAATGTCCCTTACATTGGTGATCAGTGGGAAGAATGCCCCTTACATTGGTGATCAGTGGGAAGAATGCCCCTTACATTGGTGATCAGTGGGAAGAATGTCCCTTACATTGGTGATCAGTGGGAAGAATGTCCCTTACATTGGTGATCAGTGGGAAGAATGTCTCTTACGTTGGAGGTCAGTGGGAAGAATGACCCTTACATCGGTGGTAAGTGGGAAGAATGTCCCTTACATTGGAGGTCAGTGGGAAGAATGTCCCTTACATTGGAGGTCAGTGGGAAGAATGTCCCTTACATTGGAGGTCAGTGGGAAGAATGACCCTTACATTGGTGGTCAGTGGGAAGAATGATCCTTACATTGGTGGTCAGTGGGAAGAATGACCCTTATATTGGTGGTCAGTGGGAAGAATGTTCCTTACATTGGTGATCAGTGGGAAGATTGATCCTTACAATGGTGGTCAATGGGAAGAATGTCCCTTACATTGGTGGACAAGTGGAACAATGTTCCTTACATTGGTGGTCAGTGGGAAGAATGATCCTTATATTGGGGGTCAGTGGGAAGAATGATCCTTATATTGGTGCTCAGTGGGAAGAATGTCCCTTATATTGGTGGTCAGTGGGAAGAATGTCCCTTACATTGTGGTCAGTGGGAAGAATGACCCTCATATTGGTGGTCAGTGGGAAGAATGACCCTTATATTGGTGGTCAGTGGGAAGAATGACCCTTACATTGGTGGTCAAGTGGAAGAATGTCCCTAACATTGGGGGTCAGTGGGAAGAATGACCCTTACATTCGTGGTCAAGTGGAAGAATGTTCCATACATTGGGTGTCAGTGGGAAGTATGTTCCTTACATTGGTAGGCAGTGGAAAGAATGCTCCTTACTGGTCCTATAAATTAAATCTTCTCTAGCTAGCTGCTGGTTGGGAGAATATTGATGGAACTAAGGAGTGCAGCTAAAACACAAATGAAAACCATTACAGATAGGCAACAGCAATTATGGGATGATTGGGCTCGGGGGTAGGTGGGTATTTTTTCCCAGGGCTGTACAAAACTACATGTTGGGCTGGTGGCCCTGAGTGGAGATCCTCTCCCATTCAGACCTCACTCAAAGTGGAACCTGCAGTCAGTGACAGGTGCTGGGCCTGGATGGCATATTGCTTTCTGCTGCCTGTTCAGACCCTGCCATCAAAGGGCCAGATGGTTGTGTTGGCCAACCCAGCCGAACATTTCCAGTCCTCCCCTGATTATATCTGTTGAAAAATATTGTAACAAAATGTCTTCTTGACAAATAACCCATGTTATGTGCTATTTTGTAGGATCTGCAGCAAGGCCTGTGTTGAAATTCAGGCCAAACTATAGTCCGATCTTCAATGGAGAGAAAATTCAAATGACCTGTGAATCCCAGTCTAAGGAGGACTATGACTGGTTCTTTAACAATGTAAGGATATCTAAAGGTAATAACTATCAAATCGAAAGTGCTGATAGCGGGAAGAGCGGAAATTACCAGTGCGGGACCTCAGATGGTAGCAAAAGTGAGATGGTCACTCTGAATGTGACTGAAGGTGAGTTCATACAACATGCCATTGAGTTATTGTACTTATTGTCACACTACTACCAGCCGTAACCTCCGCAACCTTAACCCTGCCTCCCTCCACTCTGCAGCTGATCAACTCCACGACCGCATCCTCCCCCTGTCCTGCCCCGACTTGACTTTGACCGCCTACAACAATGCGCTCTCAACAGCCCTTGACTCACTAGCGCCTTTAACCACACGCAACATCAGACCCCGACCGCTCCAGCCCTGGCAGACTGATCACACCAAAACCCTCAAACGACAAAGTCGTGCCCTGGAGCGACTATGGCGCAAAACCAAATCCCAACAAGCCTTCACCCGCTATAAATCTGCCTTCCGCACCTACACCTCCTCCCTCCATGCTGCCAAACAGGCCTACTTCTTGACCCTCATCAAGGCCCTCTCCTCCAATCCTCGCCGACTCTTCTCTGCCCTCAGCTCTCTACTCTCTCCACCCCCACCTCCACCCAGCACCTCACTCACTGCCCTTGAGATTGCCAATCACTTCAAAAACAAGATTGACACAATTCGCAAGGACATTGCCGCAACTCACACGCCCTCTCAACCCGTCCCCTCTCACACAGCTACCCCCTTATCCCCCCTCCCCCTCGACATAACCCGCAGGGACTTCGTCGCTGCTCAAACTCTCTCCAACCCCCTTCACCCTCACTCAGCTACCCCCTCATCACCCCTCTCCCACGGCCCCACCACTGCTCTGACCTCCTCTTCCACCCCACCCTACATTCCTCATACTGAAGCTCCCCCCACACTCCGCACCTTTGACCTTACTACCATTGAGGAAGTCTCCAAGATCCTCTCTGATGCCCACCTAACCACCTGCCCCCTCGACCCTATCCCCTCACAACTCCTACGACCTTCCTCCTCCTCCATCCTACGCTCCCTCACCCACATCTTCAATCTCTCCCTCTCCTCAGGCACTTTCCCCTCCCCTCTGAAACATGCACACATCACCCCCATACTTAAAAAGCCCTCCCTGGACCCCAATGACCCGAACAACCTCAGACCCATCTCCCTGCTCCCATTTACATCTAAACTCCTCGAGCACCTAGTCTACACCCGCCTATGCTCTCACCTCAACGACAACAACCTCCTCGATCCCCTACAGTCTGGCTTCCGTCGCCTACACTCCACCGAAACTGCCTTACTCAAACTCTCCAACGACCTGCTAACCGCCAAAGCTAATGGCCACTATTCAGTGCTCCTACTCCTTGACCTCTCTGCGGCCTTCGACACAGTCGACCACCCCCTCCTCCTCAAAAAACTACACTCCCTCGGCCTCAGAGATTCTGCTCTCTCCTGGCTCTCATCCTACCTGTCACAACGCTCTTTCAGCGTTACCTATAATGCTACCACCTCCCCCTCACTCCCCCTCTCTGTTGGGGTCCCTCAAGGCTCTGTCCTCGGGCCCCTTCTCTTCTCCATCTATACCTCCTCCCTTGGCCAACTCATACACTCTCACGGCTTCAACTACCACCTCTATGCCGACGACACACAAATCTATCTCTCAACCCCCCACCTCACCCCCTTGGTCTCAGCCCGAATCACACACCTACTGAGCGACATATCAGACTGGATGTCGCTCCACTTCCTTAAATTGAACCTCTCCAAAACCGAGTTTCTTGTCTTCCCCCCAGCCCGGACACCACCCCCCATTGATTTCTCCGTCACGTCCAACAGCGCCACCATCAAACCCGCCCTGCAGGCCAGAGTACTGGGTGTCATTCTGGACTCCAACCTATCCTTCCAGCCCCAAGTCCAATCTTTAACAAACTCGTGCAGACTCCACCTCCGCAACATCGCCAAAATCTGCACGTTCCTAACCCCAGAAACCACTAAACAGCTCATCCACTCCCTCATCATATCACGACTCGACTACTGCAACTCCCTCCTCACTGGCCTGCCTCGCCGCTGGCTATCCCCGCTTCAGTCGATCCTGAATACGGCTGCCAGACTCATTCACCTTTCCAACCGCTCCGTTTCCACCACCCCCCTCTGCCAATCCCTCCACTGGCTTCCGATTGCGCAACGGATCAAATTCAAAATCCTAACGCTGACGTACAAAGCCGTCCACCATACTGCCCCGAACTACATCACCGACCTAATATCCAAGTACCACCCAGCATGCACACTCCGCTCCTCACAAGACCTCCTTCTCTCTAGTTCCCTGATCTCCTCCTCCCATGCCCGCCTCCAGGACTTCTCCAGGGTGTCACCCATCCTCTGGAACTCCCTGCCCCAACCAATCAGATTATCACCTACTCTCCTCTCCTTTAGGCGCACCCTGAAAACCCATCTCTTCAGGGAAGCCTACCCCACCCCCTGCTAACTTGCCGACCTCCTCCACTCTTCCTACCACTCCATCCCCCACAGCTATCTCCTCCTGTGTCACCACCCCCTCCCTCCTAGATTGTAAGCTCGAAAGAGCAGGGCCCTCAATCCCCTCATGTTTTGCATTGTATTGGTATTGTTCTGTCACATGTTCTGTCCCCCTTTGTAATGTACAGCGCTGAGCGAACTATTGGCGCTTTATAAATACTGTATAATAATAATAATAATAATAATAATATTGCCATTTTAGTTGTCGCTAACATATTACTAGGTCATAGAAGAACATCTTCAGTGCAGGGGAAGCCCTGAGCTCTGGTTGGGCAACCATATATGTGGCACGGTGAGTAACAAGATGCGCCTTAGTGCCAATTGTGCAAGGCTGACCTCAGCCAAATGCCATGAAATCTGGCAAGTTCAGGCCATGCTGACCACACCACTTGTGATGAAGGTCTGGAGTCACCCGAAAAGTTATTATTTCATGTTGCCCACCAGTACTGTAGAAGTGCTACTTGGTGGTATATTTTGTCATTGACAAGTACAATATGCCATTGACTGATATAGTCCGCTCTTTTATGATATTACTTGCTATTGTCCTGGGATATGCTTGTAGGCAGGTGCAGTCTCTTTTTTCCTCTTTAGGTGGCGCTCAACCGCGGCGGCACTGCAGAAGGAGAGGAAGTCAAGAGGAAAATATTCCTCTATGGTTTCCTGGGTAACTGGGGAAGCAATCCAGTTGGATGCTGCCACCCCATGTGACTCTGGCAGCCATCTTGGGTCAGATAGAGCCTATTTTAGACCCTGGCTCCCAGGCTTGGTGCACATTTTGTGAGTGGACATAGAGACAGGTTTCCTATTTGTCAGGGAAAGTTGATGGCAGAAAGGAAAGGTTACGGACGAGTAAGGGAAGGCTATACTTCTTAGGAATCCTTCCCCATTGGGCTCAGGCTGGCCAGGCCACATTCCATCCTCAAAGACAGATGCTGTCGGTGCATCAGAACCTGATCCACTCTAAATTTTTGCACAGAACTGTAAGTGTCCCCCTTCTCACTGGCCTGTTTGTATCTTTGAGCCGTTCCTTCAATACATGTTTGTTAATTGGCACCGCACTACGCTGCACCACATGCTCATGATGAGGGGCAGCATGGTGTATACAGCATGGCTGCCCAACTGTTGTGAAGGGTGTTTTCTTCACCAGGGAAAGAATTCTTCGCTCATCCACCACAGTTGTTTTCCGTGGTCTTCTGGATCTTTTGGTGTTGCTGAGCTCACCGCTGCGTTCCTTCTTTTTAAGAATGTTCCAAGCAGTTGTTTTGGCCACGCCTAATGTTTTTGCTATCTTTCTGATGGGTTTGTTTTGTTTTTTCAGCCTAATGACGGGTTGATCACTGATAGTGACAGCTCTTTGGATCTCATCTTGAGAGTTGACAGCAACAGATTCCAAATAGCACACTTGAAATGAACTCTGGACCTTTTATCTGCTCATTGTAGTTGGAATAATGAGGGAATAACACACACCTGGCCATGGAACAGCTGAGAAGCCAATTGTCCCATTACTTTTGGTCCCTTAACAAGTGGGAGGCACATATGCAAACTGTTGTAATTCCTACACCGTTCACCTGATTTGGATGTAAATACCCTCAAATTAAAGCTGACAGTCTGCAGTTAAAGCACATCTTATTCGTTTCATTTCAAATCCATTGTGGTGGTGTATAGAGCCAAAAATGTTAGAATTGTGTCGATGTCCCAATATTTATGGACCTGACTGTATACCACTGGTTCTCATTCAGTGGTACTAGGGGGATACATCTGAGGGAATCTGGACTACTACTCCCAATAAGTTCTTTAACAGTTTAAAAAAGTATAAAATATAATAAAACTTCTATATAAAATGGATATCAATATATAGATTTTCACTAACCACTTCCTGTCCGGCCGCTGTATATAAAATGACGGTGGCAGTACAGGGGCGGGTTGCCGTTCATAAATGGCGCCCGGCGTTTTGGATTGTGCGCACTCCCTGGGAGCGCTCAGCACCACGATCTGGTGCCTGCTGTGTACTCCGGACACAGCAGAACACCGATCACTGTACGGGACCTCTGTGTGAGGTCCCGATCATGTGATCACTGATTGGCCAATCAGTGATCACATGAATAGGTTTAAGCAGGATGTCACTTCTGACATCATTGCTTACTACGCGTGAAATCTGTGAATGATCAGAGATCACATGGTACAAGGCTAATCACAACAGCCTTGTACCATGTGACAAGCTGTGACCAATCACAGCTCACACAGTATTTCTCAATGGCTGCAAGAATGCATCCAGAGAGAAGGAGAAATGATTGCTTTTACAGCCTTTATGGGTGTAAAAGCAATCAGTGTAAAAAAAAAAAAAATCTTCATCACCCCCCGCAAGTAGTACAGTGTCACTATGGTGACACTGTACTGCTAGGGAGACAGTATGTTAAAAAAAAACATAAATAATAATATAAAACAATAAAATAAAAATGTTTTAAAATTATAATTTTTAGTTATAAACTAATGTGGGTTATTTTTTTTACTAAAAAGATAACTGAACAAATTTTGGCCAAGATTTATAAAGAAAGACTTTTTATTTGAAAAATTTTATAAGAAAAACACCTTTTCTCAAAATTTTTGGACTTTTTCATTTATATAGCAAAAAAATTTAAATCCCAGTGGTGAATAAATACCTCCAAAATAAAGTTTTATCTTTCTCAAAAAAATGCTAAAAAATTAATATGGGTACAGTGTTGCATGACCGCGCAATTGTCATTCAAAGTGTGACAACGCTGAAACCTGAAAATTGACCTGGGCAGGAAGGGGGTGAAAGTGTCCGGACTTGAAGTGGTTAATATAATGGATCATTTGGAAATGATGATAAATGTCCTTGCCTCCAGGGGTAATTGACATACAAGGACTATTCAGTAAACTTTGGCTTTATTAACCATTAGCCGCCCGGCCAATGGCCGTTTGGCGGCTTCAAAAGTGTCTCTGCACTCCGGGTGCACGCCATGTGGCGTGCTCCCGCACATGCGCAGTTGACCAATCACAGCAGGTCACATGACAGTTGTATACAATGGATGGCTTCATTCATGATGCCATCCATTGTATACTAGTGCCTAGCTGTGAATGGTCACAGCTAATCACATGCACATGTCATGTGATTAGCTGTGACCAAATCACAGCTAAGCACAAAAAAAAAAAAAAAAAAAAAGCTGAATGAATCGATTTCATTCAGGTAAATGCTTGCTTATAGCAAAGTAATTCTTTGCTATAAGCAAATTGTGTAAAAAAAATAAATAAATAAAATACTGATCACTTCCCCAAAGTAGTACAATGTTACTATGGTAACATTGTACTACTTTGGTCATAGTAAAATATGAAAAAAAAATCTTAAAAAAATTAAAAAAAATGTAATAAAAAATTAAATATAATAAAAAAATTAAAAAAAGTTAAAAAAATATATATATTTTTTTTTTTTCATACTGTCACCAGTCAGTGTCCCTGATCACCGCCATGCCAGTTATATGATGACGCTGTACTGCACTGGTGACAGTATGTAAAAAAAAAATAGTGAAAATAATTTTTTTAATTTTTTCATTTTCCGAAAAATTATGACAAAAAAATACAACTTCAAAAAACTCGCCATGCCTCTTATGAAGTACGTCGGACTGTCTACTCTGCAAAAAGGGGTCATTTGGGGGATATCTGTACTGTTCTGACATTCTTGGACCTCAAGAAATTAGATTGGCTGTCAGTACTTCAGGATTGATCAATATTCAGATCTATACCATAGTTTGTGAACTCTATAACTTTCCTACAAACTAAATAATACATCCTAATTTGGGTTATTTTCACCAAAGACATGTAGCAGAATACATCTCGGCCTAAATTTATGAAGAACAATTATTTATTTGTAAACTTTTATAACAGAAACAAAGAAAAATGTGTTTTTTTTTTAAACTTTTTGGTCTTTTTTTGTTAATTTAGCAAAAAATAAAAACCCCAGCGGTGATTAAATACCACCAAAAGAAAGCTCTAGTTGTGTGAAGAAAATGATAGTTTGGTACAATGTTGTATGACCGCGCAATTGTCATTCAAAGTGTGAGAGCGCTGAAACCTGGAAAATGGCCTGGGCAGAAAGGGGTAAAATTGCACGGTATTGAAACAGTTAAAGTTGAAAAAAACAGGTGTAAAAGCTTAAAGTCTGTGAATATTTATTTACTCCCGAAACAGCCAATTCCCAAAATGTTTCATAGCATGCATTGTGCACCACCATTGACGCTTATGGTATCCCAGGGCGCCTCCTGTTTCCCAAAAGGTCAATCCATCCGAAAGTGATATATCAGTGTTTGGTGGATGCCGAAAAGTTATAAGCCCCCTTACAGTCCCTTCTTTCTCTTGCGGGTTGTGTTCTTGTATCTGCACACCCGCTTTGCAACATGTGGGGTTCCCGCCATCCCTGTTGCATTTTTAATGTATTTTATATTGTGGAGAATGTAACAGGAAGAGCTGAGATTGACAATGGAGAGAGGTGTCCCGGTTGTTGCACACTTCACCCAACCAGGTGGAAGCTGCCTCAGCTTGCTCCATAAAGGTCACACACCCCCAACGCGTTTCGTCCCTGCTCGGGGGCTTAACCATGGAGGGACCCCTAAGCATTATCAGGTTCACAGGGGAAGCTGAGACACACAAAGATGGATGGGAACACCCATGACAAAAGCCAAGCCAGGAATTATAGCAGAGATCTCACAGTTGTAGCACTCAAGAAGCCAGGACTGACTTAGCTCACCAAGCTCCAACTGTAACTAAAATATCAACTTTGGATAGAGTGATCTTAGGACACAACATCCTATCTGAGGCAATGAGAGTTAGATCAGCTTAGATGGACAATAGAGAGAGGTGTCCCGGTCGTTGCACACCTCACCTGACCAGGTGGAAGCAGCCTCAGCTTGCTCCATAAAGGTCACACACTCCCAACGCGTTTCGTCCCGGCCCCGGGGCCTAACCATGGAGGGACCCCTAAGCATTTTCAGGGACACAGAGAAAGCTGAGACACACAAAGGTGGATGGGAACACCCATGACAAGAGCAAAGCCAGGAATTATAGCAGAGATCTCACGGTTGTAGCACTCAAGAAGCCACGACTGACTTAGCTCACCAAGCTCCAACTGTAACTAAAATATCAACTTTGGGTAGAGTGATCTTAGGACACAACATCCTATCTGAGGCAATGAGAGTTAGATCAGCTTAGATGGACAATAGAGAGCGGTGTCCCGGTCGTTGCACACCTCACCTGACCAGGTGGAAGCAGCCTCAGCTTTCTCCATAAAGGTCACACACTCCCAACGCGTTTCGTCCCGGGCTTAACCATGGAGGGACCCCTAAGCATTATCAGGGTCACAGGGGAAGCTGAGACACACAAAGATGGATATGAACACCCATGACAAGAGCAAAGCCAGGAATTATAGCAGAGATCCCATGGTTGTAGCACTCAAGAAACCAGGGCTGACTTAGCTCACCAAGCTCCAACTGTAACTAAAATATCAACTTTGTGTAGAGTGATCTTAGGACACAACATCCTATCTGAGGCAATGAGAGTTAGATCAGCTTAGATGGACAATAGAGAGAGGTGTCACGATCGTTGCACACCTCACCTGACCAGGTGGAAGCAGCCTCAGCTTGCTCCATAAAGGTCACACACCCCCAACGCGTTTCGTCCCGGGCTTAACAATGGAGGGACCCCTAAGCATTATCCGGGTCACAGGGGAAGCTGAGACACACAAAGATGGATGGGAACACCCATGACAAGAGCCAAGCCAGGAATTATAGCAGAGATCTCATGGTTGTAGCACTCAAGAAGCCAGGGCTGACTTAGCTCACCAAACTCCAACTGTAACTAAAATATCAACTTTGGGTAGAGTGATCTTAGGACACAACATCCTATCTGAGGCAATGAGAGTTTGATCAGCTGACTGTGGTGAAACGATAACCAGTGCTGGTCCTGAACTAAGTAGAGTTGTCCATCAGGGTGGAGACATGGGTCACTCTTCCATTATCTTGCTCTAATACACATCCTCTATGATTCTGTATTTCAGACCAGTTGATCCTTCAAACGGCACCCTACATTCATGAAGGCGATCGATTGATGCTGAAATGTCACCACAAATCTGGAAATACTGCAACACGGAGTAAATTTTTTAAAAATAAAGCTGAAATAAGAGGTTGGGATACAGATCATCTGTTTTGGGTGCCAGATATAACCATCAACGCATCCGGTATGTACAGCTGTATAAAAGAGATATCTCAGGATTCCAGGACTTCTCAGTACACTGCGTATGCTACCGTAAAAGTCAAAGGTAAGGCCTGCATACTGAATTTGGGGTAGAGATCGAGGTTTTACCTCTTGCTGTGCTATTTATGCTTCATGGCATTTTAATTGGGGAAACCATTAAAGTATTACCCCGGAGCCCCATGTTCCCCATGAAAAAGAGCCCTGCTACAATTAAAGTTCCTAAACCCTGGACCCTACTTTCACTATGTCTGGTCCCTTACAGTACATTGAACATGGAAGTGCAATTGTGTTAGTAAATATAAACTGTTAAATACCTTTTCCCATCAGCAGTTAGAGCAGTCCTGTGACTTCTATGAGTGTCCAGCAGAGCACTGGTTAAAGCTTGTAGGAGCTTTCATTTTGCTCTAGGACAGGGGTCTCCAAACTTTCTAAGCAAAGGGTCAGCTTACTGTCCTTCAGGCTTTAGGGGGGTTGGACTGTGCCCAGTGGTGTCGGTGGGAGGAATAGTGCCCCATCATTGGTGTCAATGGGAGGGATAGTGCCCCATCATTGATGTCATTGGGAGGAATAGTGCCCCATCATTGGTGTCAATGGGAGGGATAGTGCCCCTTCATTGATGTCAGTGGGAGGAATAGTGCCCCAACATTGGTGTCAGTGGGAGGAATAGTGCCCCATCATTGGTGTCAGTGGGAGGAATAGTGCCCCATCATTGGTGTCAGTGGGAGGAATAGTGCCCCATCATTGGTGTCAATGGGAGGAATAGTGCCCCATCATTGGTGTCAGTGGGAGGAATAATGCCCCATCATTGGTGCCAGTGGGAGGAATAATGCCCCATCATTGGTGTCAGTGGGAGGAATAGTGCCCCATCATTGGTGTTTGTGGGAGGAATAGTGCCCCATCATTGGTGTTTGTGGGAGGAATAGTGCCCCATCATTGATGTCAGTGGGAGGGATAGTGCCCCTTCATTGATGTCAGTGGGAGGAATAGTGCCCCAACATTGGTGTCAGTGGGAGGAAAAGTGCCCCATCATTGGTGTCAGTGGCAGGAATAGTGCCCCATCATTGGTGTCAGTGGGAGGAATAGCGCCCCATCATTGGTGTCAGTGGGAGGAATAGTGCCCCATCATTAGTATTACTGGGAGGAATAGTGTCCCAACATTGGTGTCAGTGGGAGGAATAGCGTACCATCATTGGTGTCAGTGTGAGGAATAGCGCCCCATCATTGGTGTCAGTGGGAGGAATAGTGCCTCATCATTGGTGTCAGTGGGAGGAATAGTGCCCCATCACTGGTGTCAGTGGGAGGAATAGTGCCCCATTATTGATGTCAGTGGGAGGAATAGTGCCCCATCATTGGTGTCAGTGGGAGGAATAGTGCCCCATCATTGGTGTCAGTGGGAGGAATAGTGCCCCATCATTGGTGTCAGTGGGAGGAATAGTGCCCCATCATTGGTGTCAATGGGAGGGATAGTGCCCCTTCATTGATGTCAGTGGGAGGAATAATGCCCCATCATTGGTGTCAGTGGGAGGAATAATGCCCCATCATTGGTGTCAGTGGGAGGAAAAGTGCCCCATCATTGGTGTCAGTGGGAGGAATAGTGCCCCATCATTGGTATCAGTGGGAGGAATAGTGCCCCATCATTGGTATCAGTGGGGGGAATAGTGCCCCATCATTGGTGTCAGTGGGAGGAAAAGTGCCCCATCATTGATGTCAATGGGAGGAATAGTGCCCCATCATTGGTAACTCCCTCCTCATTGGCCTAAATAATCACAGGCTATCCCCTCTTCAGTCTATCATGAATGCTGCTGCCAGACTCATCCACCTTACTAACCGTTCTGTATCTGCCACCCCTCTCTGCCAATCCCTCCACTGGCTTCCCATTGCCCAACCAATAAAATTCAAAACATTAACAACAATATATAAAGCCATTTATAATTCTGCCCCAAATTACATCACCAATCTTGTCTCTAAATATCACCCAAACCCTCCTCTCCACTCCTCCCACGACCTCCTGCTCTCTTGCTCCATTGTCTCCTCCTCCCATGCTCATCTCCAGGACTTCTCCAGAGCCTCACCCCTCCTCTGGAACTCTCTACCCCAATTTATCAGACTATTGCCTACTCTGCTCACTTTTAGGCGATCCCTGAAAACCTATCTCTTCGCCCCACCGGCAAGTGAGAAGAGGGGAGCGTGAGTCCGAGTGATTCCAGTGTCAGCCAATACAAGTGAAAGGATGGACGCTGCTCAACCGACCCCAGGAGCCCAATGTTGAGGAATGGCCTCAGCTGATGTTCTGGCCACTCCCTCTCGGCGGCTGAGGCCATTGTTCAACATTGGACTCCTGGGGTCAGAGTAGGGGGCAGCACAGCGATCTCATCATTTTGCTGCACTGTCCAATCACAAATTTTTTAACATTTTGTTTTTACTTTTTTTTTTTTAATTTAATACCCTTTCTTGTGTCCACTTCCTAGATATCCTGAAGGTACTGATGATGCAGCTTCAGCTGCACTAATGCCCCTGGGATGGAAACGTCATCAGTGTCTTCAGAGAGATCTTGTACCTGATCGACTTTGCAGTATTGTTGTACTGCCCATGGGCAAGATGAAATGCGTGACCGCATGAGGCTCATCTCCTGCATGCCCCATATGATGTTAAAATGTATCTGTTTAAAAAAAAAAGCCTTCCCCCCGAGACCTAATAGACAATTGTACCATTGTACAGCGGATGTGTAAAATGAGCCACAGGAAGACATGCGTTCCATCTCACGCATGTGCAATAGGACCATATTACAAGCTGACCCTGGAAAGGATTAGAAAAAATGGCAGCGTGGGAGCAAGGTACAGCATGAAGGTAGGTAAGGGTACTTGCCCACACGGAAGAAATATATATTTTAAAAATATTCTTCCCAAATATATTGACATATATTTGAAATACTACAATTTTGGCCGTATTCAATATATTTCAACATATATTTCAATAAATAAATATATATATATATACCGTATATACTCGAGTATAAGCCGACCCGAATATAAGCCGAGGTACCTAATTTTACCACAAAAAACTGGGAAAAACTATTGACTCGAGTATAAGCCGAGGGGGGAGGAATAGTGCCCCATCTTTGGTGTCAGTGGGGGGAGGAATAGTGCCCCATCGTTGGTGTCAGTCGGGGGAGGAATAGTGCCCCATCATTGGTGTCAGTGTGGGAGGAATAGTGCCCCATCGTTGGTGTCAGTGGGGGGAGGAATAGTGCCCCATCTTTGGTGTCAGTGGGGGGAGGAATAGTGCCCCATCGTTGGTGTCAGTCGGGGGAGGAATAGTGCCCCATCATTGGTGTCAGTGTGGGAGGAATAGTGCCCCATCGTTGGTGTCAGTGGGGGGAGGAATAGTGCCCCATCATTGGTGTCAGTCGGGGGAGGAATAGTGCCCCATCATTAGTGTCAGTGTGGGAGGAATAGTGCCCCATCGTTGGTGTCAGTCGGGGGAGGAATAGTGCCCCATCATTGGTGTCAGTGTGGGAGGAATAGTGCCCCATCGTTGGTGTCAGTGGGGGGAGGAATAGTGCCCCATCTTTGGTGTCAGTGGGGGGAGGAATAGTGCCCCATCGTTGGTGTCAGTCGGGGGAGGAATAGTGCCCCATCATTGGTGTCAGTGTGGGAGGAATAGTGCCCCATCGTTGGTGTCAGTGGGGGGAGGAATAGTGCCCCATCATTGGTGTCAGTCGGGGGAGGAATAGTGCCCCATCATTAGTGTCAGTGTGGGAGGAATAGTGCCCCATCGTTGGTGTCAGTCGGGGGAGGAATAGTGCCCCATCATTGGTGTCAGTGTGGGAGGAATAGTGCCCCATCGTTGGTGTCAGTGGGGGGAGGAATAGTGCCCCATCATTGGTGTCAGTGTGGGAGGAATAGTGCCCCATCGTTGGTGTCAGTGGGGGGAGGAATAGTGCCCCATCGTTGGTGTCAGTCGGGGGAGGAATAGTGCCCCATCATTGGTGTCAGTGTGGGAGGAATAGTGCCCCATCGTTGGTGTCAGTGTGGGAGGAATAGTGCCCCATCGTTGGTGTCAGTGTGGGAGGAATAGTGCCCCATCGTTGGTGTCAGTGGGGGGAGGAATAGTGCCCCATCGTTGGTGTCAGTCGGGAGAGGAATAGTGCCCCATCATTGGTGTCAGTGTGGGAGGAATAGTGCCCCATCGTTGGTGTCAGTGGGGGGAGGAATAGTGCCCCATCGTTGGTGTCAGTCGGGGGAGGAATAGTGCCCCATCATTGGTGTCAGTGTGGGAGGAATAGTGCCCCATCGTTGGTGTCAGTGTGGGAGGAATAGTGCCCCATCGTTGGTGTCAGTGGGGGGAGGAATAGTGCCCCATCGTTGGTGTCAGTGAGGGAAGGAATAGTGCCCCATCGTTGGTGTCAGTGTGGGAGGAATAGTGCCCCATCGTTGGTGTCAGTGGGGGGAGGAATAGTGCCCCATCATTGGTGTCAGTGTGGGAGGAATAGTGCCCCATCGTTGGTGTCAGTGGGGGGAGGAATAGTGCCCCATCGTTGGTGTCAGTGGGGGGAGGAATAGTGCCCCATCGTTGGTGACCCCTGCTCCAGCCTGGGCTCGCTCGCTCCCTCCCTCTCCCATGGTACACACTTACCGGTCAGATGTCTTCCTTCTCCGACCGCCCTCCTCCTCTTCACTCGCTCGATCTTCGCGGTGCCGCTCGGCTCCTCCTCTCCAAGCTCCACCTCCTCGCCGGTGATTGGGCGCCTGTGTGCCTCTCCTGAGCTACAGTTCCGGCGGCCAATCACCGGCGAGGATTGATCCCGGGGGTGTGTCCAGATGACAGGGACGGCATGTCATCTGCAGACGTTGACTCGAGTATAAGCCAAGGGGGCCGTTTTTCAGCACAAAAAATGTGCTGAAAAACTCGGCTTATACTCGAGTATATACGGTATATGCAGTATGTTGAAATGCGTTTTTATTACAAAATATATGAAAGATATTTTTAAAAATACATTTCTTAAATGTACTGTATGTCTTTAAAAATACAAATCTAAATTTTTGGAATGCATTTACAAATATATGTAAAAATATATGTTAAAATTACTTTTTTATATATTAAAAAAATCTGAAGAATATATTTTAAAAATATATATTTTTACATATATTTGTAAATGCATTCCAAAAATGTAGATTTGTATTTTTAAAGACATACAGTACATTTGAAATGTATTTTTAAAAATATTTTTCATATATGTTGTAATGAAAACACATTTCAACATGGCGTGGGTGTATATATATTTCAATAAATAAATAAACATACACACACATATATATATATATATATATATATATATATGTGTGTTTATTTATTGAAATATATTTTGATATATATTGAATACGGCCAAAATTGTAGTATTTCAAATATATTTGGGAAGAATATTTTTAAAATATATTTAAATATATGTTTCTTCCATATGGGGATCCTGATCCTGGAAGGGATTTGAAGAAATGGCAGCAAGGCACAGCAGGAAGGTAGGTAAGGGTACTTTATTATATTTTAGGAGGGGGAATCCTCTCTAAGGCCGGCCATACATGGGTCGATTTCCGAACGATTGGCCTGGACAGGAATGGGGTATAAGTGTCCGGACTTGAAGTGGTTAAAAAGGAGCCAAACTACGTGATAATAAATGGCAGTTTTTTGGCATTACCAGTCATATTTTCCATATAAATGCCGAAATTTCACCATTTCTACCAGTGGATTGCAAACTTTTGAGCCATCTGTAGACAGACAGTTAGACAGACAGACTGCAGTAGTAGAAAGAAAGCCTCTGGGTCTATGTAACAGTAGAAAAGGTCCTGGAACCCACCAAGCCCACATCTAGTGTAAATGGGTTCCTAAGTCCCAGAAGGCCCTTGTACGGCGGCACAGTCTGCAAAAATGGAATGTCCAGCCCCTTCGCATAGCCAGTTGCAACGTTCCATCCTTTCTCCTTTCTCGACTTTGGACATAGCAGGATAACACATCACTTGTTCTTTTAAACCTTTATGAGCTTCCTTAATACTTGACATTTGCAGCCCCTTGGAGATTACAGTCCCGTTTCCTGATATGAGTAGGAAATAGGCTATTGAGAGCGATGACTCAAGGATTGTTCCTGCACCTTGAGAGCTCTTTGTTTTTTCCCGAGCAGACTATTTTTCCTCAAGCTGCTCCATAACTGATACCAGAATTCTTTTTTTGTGTTTGTGTGATAGGGCGTTACCAGTTGGCACGTTGGCTTCATGTTGCTTTGTTGAAGCCTCTAAAGTCAACCTCAGCTCCAGTATTGGGAGGATGAACCCAGTTCTTTAAACAAGCTGCTATCAGACTTCAATAGGCTTTAACAGTCTTTAAGTCTTGTTTTTAAAGCAGTGGTACTATCCTTTCCACTTACACCAATGACAGAGCACTATTCCTCCCATTGACACACACAATGGCGCACTATTTCTCCCACCAATACCAATGATGGGGCACTATAACTTACACTGAAACCAGCAATGGGGAACTATTCCTTCCATTGATACCAATGAAAGGGCACTATTTCTTCCATGAAACCAATGACATGGCACTATTCCTTCTACTTACACTGATAATGGGGCACTATTCCTTCCATCTCTATGGGGCCCTATTGCTCCTAATTACATCAATGATGTGGCACTATGCCTCCCAGTGGCTCCAATGATTGGGTCTTCTTCCTCCCACTAACACCAATGATGGGGAACTATTCTTTCCAACAACACCAACAGCTGTGCATAACTCCTTCTATTAACACCACCATTAGGGCACTGTCAGGAATGGACTTGCCAATAATGGTGGGACTCACCTGCCTTGTGGGCTGCAGTACCAGGGCTGGCCAGCGGGTGCTCTCAGCAATCAAAGACTCACCCCTGCAATCAGCCAAACACCTGAAGCTGATTGCAGGGGTTGTATTTAAGGAATGGCCAGACTCACAGTCAGGGCCTTGGTGTGTGTTTTTCCATGGGCCCCTGTACCTTGTATCCTGTATTCCTGTTCCTGTCTGACTTGTTGCCGACCCTGCCTGATCCTGACCTCTGCTGACTTCTCCTGCTTGATCCCTGGCTTGTGACCCTGACCATTCTCTGCCCGACCCTCTGTACCGCGCTGCCCGTGAGTTACTGAACCCAGCTTGTGACCCCGACCACTCTCCCGCCTGTTCCTGGTACTCCGTTTGCTCTTTTGCTACTGACCCGGCCTGCCTGACTACTCTTTGTATTGTATGTATTGTTATCGGTGGGTGGTTTGGTTTGGTTTGTTTGCACTGTGTTTATGTTTGGTTTTGCACTGCGTTTTGTATTGTTAGTCTTAATAAATTATATTGTTTACACCATATCTGAAGCCTGCGTTTCCCTGTGTCAGTCCACAATCTCTGGTCATACCTGAAGCCCTGACATTACACCAAGGCCAATCCTGACCAGAAGTGGCTGCACAGGGAAGCCATCTTGGCTTATTGTTGCTGGGTAGGATGGATCTTGATGAGGTGGTGTATTTATCTCTGCTAGTGTTTGATGACAAAGACTATGCTTATCAGACTCTGAAGGAGTATACCCGGGATCAACTACTAGAGTGTATAAGGATCGCTCATTGCCTAGTAGATCAGGGCACAGAGTTTTCTGAGGTGCAGCCATTGATCCAGGTTTGTGCTGAGTTGGCTCGGTCCTGTACCCCTGAAAGCAGGAATGACTTTTTTCCCCCATTTAGTGTGGATCAAGTGGAATCACTAGTATGGTTGTTGGAGGATGATCCAGATTGCTTCCATGAGCATTATGCAGCTTGTCCATCACATATGCTTATGGATTGCATAAACGCAGTGCAGTCTTTGATCAGACAGGCTATGTGTAAGCTGAGTTTTGTTCAACCCATACTGCAGACATGGACAGATTTGTTGTACCCAGCCTCAGTCAGCTTGCAACATCATTCCTCTGCTCAAGGCACTCTTCCTGCATCCCCGACAGCACCCCCAGTGACGGCCCAGTATACTCTGCTAACTACCACATACCAGTCCCCTGCTCCCACTCGCTGCACCTATCCTTTCTTTAACCCTGTAAAGAAGTCCTCTGTAGCAACTGCTCCCTCCTCTGTTCCATCCTCCAGCTCTTCTCTGTCTTTAGCTGCTCCATTCGTTTACAGACCTGCGTTTACTTACAGTGCTCCAGTAACTAAAACCAGAAAAAGGCGAAAATTCTTTCCAACCAATACCATCCTGCCAGTATCCAAACCGGTCAGCCTGCCGTCTGAGAACCCGCCTTCCGTGGTTCAGCCTGGTGCCTTGGCACCCGCAATTCAGCCTGATGTCTCTACCCAGCCTGATGTCTGTACCCAGCCTGATGAACTGATCCAGCCTAATGATCCTATTATGCCAGGTGACTCGGTGCCCGCTGTCGAGCCAGATGACCTGATGCCTGGTGACCCGATGCCCGCTGTCGTGCCTGATGACCCGATGCCAGCTGTCGAGCCAGATGACTCGGTGCCCGCTGTCTTGCCAGATGACTCGTGCCCGCTGTCTTGCCAGATGACTCGGTGCCCGCTATCTTGCCAGATGATTCGGTGCCCACAGTCTTGCCAGATGACTTGGTGCCCGCAGTCTTGCCAGATGACTCGGTGCCCGCAGTCTTGCCAGATGACTCGGTGGCCGCTGTCTTGCCAGATGACTCGGTGCCCGCAGTCTTGCCAGATGACTCGGAGCCCACTGTCTTGCCAGATGACTCGGTGCCCGCAGTCTTGCCAGATGACTCGGAGCCCACTGTCTTGCCAGATGACTCGGTGCCCGCAGTCTTGCCAGATGACTCGATGCCCGTTGTTCCGCCAGATGACTTGGTGCCCACAGTCTTGCCAGACGACTCGGTGCCCGCAGTCTTGCCAGATGACTCGGTGCCCGCAGTCTTGTCAGATGACTCGATGCCCGCTGTTCCGCAAGATGACTCGGAGCCCACTGTCTTGCCAGATGACTCGGTGCCCGCAGTCTTGCCAGACGACTCGGTGCCCGCAGTCTTGCCAGATGACTCGGAGCCCACTGTCTTGCCAGATGACTCGGTGCCCGCAGTCTTGCCAGATGACTCGGCGCCCGCAGTCTTGCCAGATGACTCAGCGCCCGCTGTCTTGCCAGATGACTCGGTGCTTGCTGTCGAGCTTAAAGACCCGATGCCCGCTGTTTTGCCAGATGGCTCGGTGCCCGCTGTCTTGCCAGATGACTCGGTGCCTGCTGCTCCGCCTGGTGGCCTGGTGCCCGCTGCTCCGCCTGGTGGCCTGGTGCCCGCTGCTCCGCCTGGTGGCTCGGTGCCCGCTGCTCCGCCTGGTGATCCGGTGTTCAGCCTGATGTGCCTCTGTCCGGTGCCCAGCCCGATGTGCCTCTGTCCGGTGCCCATCCCGATGTGCCTCTGTCCGGTGCCCATCCCGATGTGCCTCTTTCCGGTGCCCAGCCCGATGTGCCTCTGTCCGGTGCCCAGCCCGATGTGCCTCTGTCCGGTGTCCAGCCCGATGTGCCTCTGTCCGGTGCCCAGCCCGATGTGCCTCTGACCGGTACCCAGCCCGACATGCCAGTCTTTGATATCCTGCCAGTTACCGGACCGGGGCGGTGTAACATTTTGCCCAGCTAGCACTGTTTGGAGCATCCTTAGGCCGCTCCTTGAGGGGGGGTACTGTCAGGAATGGACTTGCCAATAATGGTGGGACTCACCTGCCTTGTGGGCTGCAGTACCAGGGCTGGCCAGCGGATGCTCTCAGCAATCAGAGACTCACCCCTGCAATCAGCCAAACACCTGAAGCTGATTGCAGGGGTTGTATTTAAGGAATGGCCAGACTCACAGTCAGGGCCTTGGTGTGTGTTTTTCCATGGGCCCCTGAACCTTGTATCCTGTATTCCTGTTCCTGTCTGACTTGTTTTGCCGACCCTGCCTGATCCTGACCTCTGCTGACTTCTCCTGCTTGATCCCTGGCTTGTGACCCTGACCATTCTCTGCCCGACCCTCTGTACCGCGCTGCCCGTGAGTTACTGAACCCAGCTTGTGACCCCGACCACTCTCCCGCCTGTTCCTGGTACTCCGTTTGCCCGTTTGCTACTGACCCGGCCTGCCTGACTACTCTTTGTATTGTATGTAGTGTTATCGGTGGGTGGTTTGGTTTGGTTTGTTTGCACTGTGTTTATGTTTAGTTTTGCACTGCGTTTTGTATTGTTAGTCTTAATAAATGATATTGTTTATACCATATCTGAAGCCTGCGTTTCCCTGTGTCAGTCCACACACCTCTGGTCATACCTGGAGCCCTGACAGGCACTATTCTTCCCACTGATGCCAACCATGGGATACCATTTCTTTTATTGACACCAATGATGGGGCACAATTCCTCCCATTGATGCCAACCATGGGATACTATTCCTTCCATTGACACCAATGATGGGGCACTGTTCCTTTCACTGTTCCTGAGGCATTGTTTACTTCCCCTTACAGGAAAATTTCGACTCGAACTGGCCATAGTCAAGCCCTCCTAAAGTTTGAAGAAAAGTAAAGGAGGTCCTGATAACTCTATATAGATCTTTAGTTATCACTTGAGGGGTCACCAGCAGGAGGAAGGAAGTCCTCATTCCACTATATAGATTTTTAGCTATCACTACAGGGGTCACCAACAGGAGGAAAGAGGTCCTAATTCCTCTATATAGATCTTCAGTTATCAATAGAGGGGCCACCAACAGGAGGAAGGAGGTCCTGATTCCCCTATACTGTGTAGATCTTTATATCACCAGAGGGATCACCAGCAGGAGGAAAGAGGTCTGGATTCTTCTTTATAGATCTTTATATCACGAGAGGGGTCACTATCAGGAGGAAGGACAAAAGCGAGTACTCCCCTAAATGTGAAAATGTCCAAATTGGGCCCAAAGTGTCAATATTTTGTGTGGTCACCATTATTTTCAAGCACTGACTTAACCCTCTTGGGCATGGAGGTCACCAGAGCTTCATAGGTTGCCACTGGAGTCCTCTTCCACTCCTCCATGATGACATCACGGAGCTGGTGGATGTTAGAGACCTTGCACTCCTCCGCCTTCCATTTGAGGGTGTTTGTAGATGTTAGAGACCTTGCGCTCCTCCACCTTCCATTTGAGGATGCCCCACAGATGCTCAATAGGGTTTAGGTCTGGAGATATGCTTGGCCAGTCCATCACTTTTACCCTCAGCTTCTTTAGCAAGGCAGTGGTCATCTTGGAGGTATGTTTGGGGTCGTTATCATGTTGGAATACTGCCCTACGGTTCTGTCTCTGGAGGAAGGGAATTGTGCTCTGTTTCAGTATGTCACAGTATATGTTGGCATTCATGGTTCCCTCAATGTACTGTAGCTCCCCAGTGTTGGCAGCACTCATGCAGCCCCAGACCATGACACTCCCACCACCATGCTTGACTGTAGACAAGACACACTTGTCTTTGGACTCCTCCCCTGGTTGCTCCCACACACGCTTGACACCATCTGAACCAAATCAGTTGATCTTGGTGTCATCAGACCACAGGACATGGCTCCAGTAATCCATGTCCTTAGTCTGCTTGTCTTCAGCAAACTGTTTGCGGGCTTTCTTGTCCATCATCTTTATAAGAGGCTTCCTTCTGGGACGACAGCCATGCAGACCAATTTGATGCAGTGTGTGGCATATGGTCTGAGCACTGACAGGCTAACCCCCCACCCCTTCACCCTCTGCAGCAATGCTGGCAGCACTCATACATCTATTTCCCAAAGACAACCTCTGGATATGACGCTGAGCACGTGCACTCAACTTCTTTGGTGGACCATGGCGAGACCTGTTCTGAGAGGAACCTGTCCTGTTAAATTGTATGGCCTTGGCCACCATGCTGCAGCTCAGTTTCAGGGTCTTGGCAGTCTTCTTATAGCCTAGGCCAGGGGTCTGCAACCTTTAAGACATAAAGAGCCACTTGGACCCGTTTCCGAGAGGGAAAAAAAGACTGGGAGCCGCAAAACCATTGCAACATTTAAAACAAATCCGACACTGCATATGTTGCAAAAAAGGCTCTGGTCATGAAGGGGGTTTAAGGGCCCAGTAAGCAAAGGGTTAATCAGGGCCACAGTGTATCGTCATAATCACAATCATAGCCTTAGGTCAGTGGTGGGCAACCTTTTTTTTCGACTGAGCCAAATCTCGCCAAAAGCACGATTGAAATTTATTTTGAGAGAAACATTTTTAAAACTGAAAATACATCCCCCATATAGTAATTCATCCCCCATAGTAATTCATCCCCCATAGTAATTCATCCCCCCTATAGTAATTCATCCCCCCTATAGTAATTCATCCCCCATATAGTAATTCATCCCCCATATAGTAATTCATCCCCATATAGTAATTCATCCCCCCTATAGTAATTCATCCCCCCTATAGTAATTCATTCCCCATATTGTGTGAATTCACTTACCTTTGCTCCGCGCGTTCCTCTCGCTGGGTTCCCGCGCCGTTCTGGTCTTCAGGGCGGACTGTGAGAGGAGAGGAGTTCGTCACGCTGCCCCGCCTACATCCGGGCTGCCCCGCCTACATCCTGACAGCCAATGTTTGCCAGCGGGCGCCCGGCACACAGAAGATCTGCATTAAAAGAGCTGCGGCTTGCCGACCCTATTGCCTGTCACCTGGTGGGCAGTGTGCTCCAGAGCCGCAGGAAAGGTGAAAAAGAGCCGCATGCGGCTCCGGAGCCGCGGGTTGCCGACACCCGGCCTAGGCCATCTTTATGAAGAGCAACAATTTTTTTTTTCTGATTCTCAGAGTTTTTTGCCATGAGGTGCCATGTTGAACTTCCAGTGACCAGTATGAGAGAGTGAGAGCGATAACACCAAATTTAACACACCTGCTCCCCATTCACACTTGAGACCTTGTAACACTAACGAGTCGCATGACACCGGGGAGGGAAAATGGCTGATTGGGCCCAGTTTGGACCTTGTCACTTAGGGGTGGACTCACTTTTGTTGCCAGCGGTTTAGACATTAATGGTTGTGTGTTGAGTTATTTTGAGGGGACAGCAAATTTACATGTTATACAAGCTGTACACTGACTACTTCACATTGTAGCAAAGTGTCATTTCTTCAGTGTTGTCACATGAAAAGAGAGAATCAAATATTTACAAACATGTGAGGGGTGGACTCACTTCTGGGAGATACTGTATCTGCCACAGTTTGTATCATACTGTTGTGGCAGTATATTCCACTCCAATCGGCATTAATTACAGCTTAGCATACATTTTATATATATCTGAATAAAGGTTGTATTTTAGATTCAGCAATCGGCCAGACGGCAAAGATTTGTTATTTGCCAAAGATGATTTACAATTAAGGCTTAGTTCAATAACTGATATAATAAAAAATTAAAAATCCCAGTGGTGATCATATACCACCAAAAGAAAGCTCTACTTGTGTGGGGAAAAAAAAAATGACATATACTTCATTTGGGTACAGCATTGCATAACTGCACAATTGCCAGTTAAAGAAGCGCAGTGCTGAACAGCAAAAAATGGACTGGTAATGAAGAGGTCAAGTGGCTAATGCAAATAACTGTATCCGTTTGCGTCAATGTTTCAAAACCTTGATTTCATATATACACTATATTGCCAAAAGTATTGGCCCCGCCCTCCCAATCATGTGATTCAGGTGTTCCAATCACCTCCATGGCCACAGGTATATACAATCAAGCCCCTAGGCATGCAGACTGCTTCTACAAACATTGGTGAAAGAATGGGTCGCTCTCAGGAGCTCAGTGACTCCAAGCATGGTCCCGTGATAGGTGGCCACCTGTGCAATAAGTCCATCCGTGACATTTCCTGGCCACTAAATATTCCACGGTCAACTGTTAGTGGGATTATAACAAAGTGGAAGCAACTGGGAACAACAGCAACTCAGCCACCAAGTGGTAGGCCACGTCACATGACAGGGCGGGGTCAGCGCATCCTGAAGCGCACAGTGCGCAGAAGTCGCCAACTGTCTGCAGAGTCAATAGCTAAAGACCTCCAAACTTGGTGTGGCCTTCAGATGAGCCCAACAACAGTGTGTAGAGAGCTTCATGGAATGGGTTTCCATGGCCGAGCAGCTGCACCCAAGCCTTACATCGCCAAGTGCAATGCAAAGTGTTGGATGCTGTGGTGTAAAGCACGCTGCCACTGGACTCTAGAGCAGTGGAGACGTGTTCTCTAGAGTGACCAATCACGCGTCTCTGTCTGGCAATCCGATGGACGTGTCTGGGTTTGGCGGTTGCCAGGAGACCGGTACTTGCCTGACTACATTGTGCCAAGTGTAAAGTTTGGTGGAGGGGGGATTATGGCATGGGGTTGCTTTTCAGGGACTGGGCTTGGTGAAGGAAAATCTTAAAATGTCAGCATACCAAGACCTTTTGGACAATTTCATGTTCCTAACTTTGTGGGAAGAGTTTGGGGATGGCCCCAACATGACTGCGCACCAGTGCACAAAGCAAGGTCCATAAAGACATGGAGAAGCCAGTTTGGGGTGGAGGAACTTTACTGGCCTGCACAGAGTCCTGACCTCAACCCCATAGAACACATTTGGGATGAATTAGAGCGGAGACTGAGAGCCAGGCCTCTTCCCCCGACATCAGTGCCTGACCTGACAAATGTGCTTCTGGAAGAATGGTCCAACCTTCCCATAGACACCCTCCTAAACCTTGTGGACGGCCTTCCCAGAAGAGTTGAAGCTGTTATAGCTGCAAAGGGCGGCGCCAACTCAATATTGAACCCTACAGACTAAGACTGGAGGGCCATTACAGGTCATGTGCGTGGAAAGGGCAGGGCCAACTCAATATTGAACCCTACGGACTAAGACTGGGACACCATTAAAGTCACGTGCGTGGAAAGGCCGGGGGCCCAATACTTTTGACAATATAGTATAGTTTGTAATTATAGATGTAGATGGTGGGCAGCCATATTCATTCATGGCTCTAGTTCCTCCTTCGTAAAAGAACAATGCTTTACCATATAACGTTTGTGTTTCAGAACTGTTCACAGCCCCTGTAATCAGTGTGACCCCAAATCCAGCAAAAGGAAGAGATGATGTGACTCTAACATGTCACACAAATGTCTCGACATACATACTGAAAACAGAACTGTGGTATGGTTTTTACAAAGATGGAGAGAACATTCAGGTATTTACCCCAGCTAATCGATTTCAAATTTTGGCCGGAAAACCAAAGCGTTCTGGGAAATATTCCTGTGCGGCGAGACCTAAAACTAGCAGTGTGACAAAGAAAAGCGGAGAAGTATATCTAAAAAGTAAGTGTATATCAAGAACTGTATATAGTGTAAAGTAGAAGAACATGGTGACCAGAGATACTTTCCATGCTCTGTATGTTGTAAGTTTGGCACAAAATAGTTAAATCAGAACTTGAAATTAAGCCCAGACCAGGGGCGGACTGACCATTTGGAAACTCGGGCGCTGCCCGAGGGCCTGGGGTCAGTAGGGGGCCCCATGAGATGCCCCTGGTATCTTTTTCATAGGCTTTTTTGAGTTTGGGCAAGGGCACAGGGGCCCCATGATCTCCTATTGCCCGGGGGCCCCATGAGTTGTCTGTCCGCCCCTGGCCCAGACATATCCTAAAACTGGACGGGTACCTGACATATCAAAGTATGGCCAATGCTTTCTTGCTTTTGTCCTCCTGTGACCTACAGTCAGCTTGTAGAAGGCCATAGCCAACTATCTCCTTGCATCATAGAGCAGCTCCAAGCTCTGGAAGGACCCACCTGCCTGATAGACAGCTATCTCCAGTTCTCGGCATGCAACCTAGAGCCCGAGTCAGCTTTTCAAACCCACTCTCCAGCCCGGAGAGCAATGACTAACAGTCACTAGTGATGGGTCGAACACCCCCCCCAGTTCACGGTAGAACATTCGAGTGGACCAAAAGTTCACTGCGGACATCGAACCTAATGCAAGTCTATGGGACTCGAACTTGCAAATTCAAAAGTGCCCATTTTGAAGGCTTATATGCAAGATATTGGCCATAAAAGTGGTGTGGGAATTCGGGTACTCCCCTGAGGGACAAGAATCGGTGAAACTTTTTTTTTTTTTTAAAAAAGTACCATTTTTAAAGGGAAAGTCATATTTCATTGCTTAAAGTAAAAAAAAAAAAAAAAAAAAAATTGAAAAATTCCTGTAACTATCAAGGGGGGTCCCCTTAACCACCTCCCGTCTGGCCCATGTACATAAACGGCTGGACAGGAGCAGTGTAGGAGCGGGTGACCACTTATAAATGTCCTCCCGCTTCCCTGCTTGTGCACGTTCCCTAGGAGTGCGCGGCACAGCGATCCAATGCCCGCTGTGTCCTCCGGACACAGTGAAACACCGATCGTCGGACGGGACCTCTGTACGAGGTCCCGGTCATGTGATCACTGATTGGCCAATCAGTGATCACATGCAAAGTAGTAAGCAAGATGTCACTTGTGACATCATTGCTTACTACGTGTGAAATCTGTGAATGATCACAGAGGTCACATGGTACAAGGCTATTCACAACAGCCTTGTACCATGTGACAAGCTGTGACCAATCACAGCTCACACAGTATTTCTCAATGGCTGCAAGAATGCAGCCAGAGGGAAGGAGAAATGATTGCTTTTACAGCCTTTATGGGTGTAAAAGCAATCAGTGTTAAAAAAAATAAATAAATCCTCCATCCTCACAAGTAGTAAAGTGTCACTATGGGTGACAGTATGTGTAAAAAAAAAAAAAAAATCTCAATTTTTTTGAAAAATTATAATTTTTTGGTTAAACTAAATTTGGGTTATTTATTTTTACTAAAAAGATAACTGAATACATTTTGGCCAAGATTTGTGAAGAATGATTATATATTTGCAAAATTGTATAAGAAAAACACTTTTTTCAAAATTTTTGGACTTTTTTATTTATATAGCAAAAAAAAAAATAATAAATACCACCAATATAAAGTTTTATCTGTCTCAAACAAAATGCTAAAAAATTCATATGGGTACAGTGTTGCATGACCGTGCAATTGTCATTCAACACTGAAAGCTGAAAATTGGCCTGGACAGGAAGGGGGTAAAAGTGTCTGGACTTGAAGTGGTTAAACTACCTGTAAAGTTGCAAATCTGTACAAAACTTTTTTTTTTTTTTTTTTTATTAAATGACATTAAAAACCATTTAAAAACAGCGTGGGGTCCCCCCCCAGATCTATACCAGATTTGTTTTTTTAATGTATTTTTTGCTTATTTTTTTTTTAAGTATTCTTTACTTGTTTGTTTTCGGAGAAAGTATTCTCCTCCCTCTGTCTTATATAGTGTGGGGGTGGATACTGTGCATTGTGGGGTGTTTTGTGGGCAAACAGTTGGTGGTACCTTCAAGTCGTAACCCTTCAGCCCTCATACAGACGAGGTGTTTTGGTAACGTTAGCTGTGTAAAGTCATGTTAAAAATGTGAGTTTTTCAGCTTTTTTTTTTTTTTTTTTAGCGTTTATCCATTCGCAGTTTCCCGTGTTTGCTTTTTTTTTTTTTTTACCCAAAAATATTTTTTTGGGTCCAAAAAAATCCAAGAACTCCGATTTGCAGCGTTTTACTGCATTTTGCCGTGTTTTTCAGCGTTGGAGTGTTTTTACAGCTAAAAAAACCCACTTTTGTTTTTGTTTTTGTTTTTTTTCAGCCAAAAAATGCTGATTCCAGTCTGTGTGCATGGGCACCTAGGATAACATGCTGGGGGGTTTACTGGCTGTAGAAAAAAAGCCAAAAAACAGCCCCTGTAATAACGTCAAGTGTGCATGGGGACTCTAGTTATTGCTGATGAGTGCAGGATTGGACCCTGCACTAAAAATTCTAATTATATGCACCTATCATATAGGCTTTGGCCAATCAGTGCATGATGACGTCACCCCGCCCCCTTGTGACATCACAGTATTTAAGAACTGTCATCACGGTGCAGCTGTCAGACAGCAGGAGCCAGCATTGAGAGCAGAGTGGGGTGTTTTTTTTTTTTTGTTTTTTTTTTTGGGGTTTATGGTGCCCGATCCAAAAAATTGATGACGTGATTGACGTTGGATCTACTTCGGGAGGCATTTTAACATTTTTGTTATTAAAGGACCTGTCAAAGACTCTCCTGTCATTTTTACACTACACTTTTTTTTCTTTTCTTTTCTTTTGGTAAATGGGTAGCGGTATCATGTACTCCATACTCATTCACATGGGGTGGACACTGGGGGCTTCCAGATTCCGATAAGCCCCCCGCCCGCAGACAACCAGCCAGGGTTGTGGGAAGAGGCCCTTGTCCCCATCAACATTCATGAAAAAATTCACAAAAAAATGATTGAAACTGAAAAAAGTCACAGCATCGTGATATAGGACATTACTTGAACAGATCTGTATTTACTGACACAAGTCATCATGTGGGACAACAGAGCAGTGAGAAGCACGGAGTTAATTTTTTTTTTTTTTCTCCTTTTGGATAATTTTAAGTGGTTGTAAAAGCTGAAAGTTTTTGTTTTTTTTTTTACCTTTTCATGCATGAAGGTAAAACACCTGTGTGCAGGAGCATCCCCCAGCCCCCCTAATACTTCCCTGAGCCCCATCTCTATCCAGCAGTGTGCATAAGTGCCTTGGCTCTCCGGGGACTCTCCCTCCTCATTGGGTGAGACAGCAGTGAGAGCCATTGGCAGACAATCACAGCCAGTGAGCCAATGAGGAGAGAGTGTGGTGGGCCGAGCCGCAGCTCTGTGTGTGAATGGACACACAGGGCAGCAGCTCGGGAGTGAGCCTGCTTGGGTGCCCCCATAACAAGCAGCTTGCTGTAGGGGCACTTGGCAGGGGGGGAGGAGCCAGGAGCACTGGCGGGGGGGACCCGAGAAGAGGATCTGGGCTGCAGGTAAGTATAGCAAGTTTGTTTATGTTTTTAATATCACTATACATTATACCGTGTATAAATAAGCTTTTTTTTTTTTTTTTTTTTTTCCTTCAGGTTCTAAGGCAGCGCTTATAGAGAACATTGCTGGGCTGGCAGTAGCTGAGTGTATATTGATAACGTCATTCATGTTCATCTTTATCACCTAATTGTATTAAAGGACAACTATTGCCAACCAAATCATTAAAAAAAGACACCTAAAAAAAATTATTTTTTTTTGCAAAGCTTTTATTAATAACATTTTGCCATATACAGTTTTTTTTTAACCGCATGAATAAGTTGTAGCAAAGTGATTACAGATACATAAAGGCCAAGCAATTATTTTAATGATTTCTTTGTGATAGTTACCTTTTTTATATTTCTGTAAGTGAAGATTCCAGCTCTCCAAAGATGCCATGAAATCCGGAGCCTACCTACTGGATCGTCCGATTGTGGGCTCTGCTGAGTATATGTCGCTGATATCATCCTGGATCGCTCATCCTCCAGTTTTCTTCCCATAATGCTGCTGCCTTTCGTTATGTATTCTGTAAATTTCACATTTATACTACAATTAAAGGCCTCCATGCCAATAGAAAAACCAGTCTAGCCTTTGTATATTCATTAGACCAGCAATGGGCAAACTACGGCCCGGCGGACCTTTTAATCCGGCCCGCGGAGCGCGATACTGTCAGGATGGCTGTCAGAATGTGTGTAGGCGGGGCAGCGTGACGAACGTGAGGGGAGCTAGGCTCCTCTCACAGTCCGCCCTGAAGACCGGAACGGCGCGGGAACACGGCGGGAGCAAAGGTAAGTAAATTGACACAGGGGGGACTTGGCTTACTACTTGGGGGGAATAGTACTGTGGGGGATGAAATACTATATGAGGGTTGAATTAATATGGGGGATGAATTAATAGGGGGGATGAATTACTATATGGGGGATGAATTACTATAGGGGGGATGAATTACTATAGGGGGGATGAATTACTATAGGGGGGATGAATTACTATATGGGGGATGAATTACTATAGGGGGGATGAATTACTATATGGGGGATGAATTACTATATGGGGGATGAATTACTATGGGGGATGAATTACTATATGGGGGATGAATTACTATGGGGGATGAATTACTATATGGGGGATGAATTACTATATGAGGGATGAATTACTATGGGGGATGAATTACTATGGGGGATGAATTACTATGGGGGATGAATTACTATATGGGGGATGAATTACTATATGGGGGATTAATTACTATGGGGGATGAATTACTATATGGGGGATGAATTACTATAAGGGGGATGAATTACTATGGGGGATGAATTACTATATGGGGGATTAATTACTATATGGGGGATTAATTACTATATGGGGGATGAATTACTATATGGGGGATTAATTACTATATGGGGGATTAATTACTATGCTTACTATGGGGGAATATTACTATACTTACTATGGATGACACATACACATCATTCATCTACTCTTGGTACGGCCCCCGGGTCCAATATATGAACCCATTGCGGCCCTCAAGTCAAAAAGTTTGCCCACCCCTGCATTAGACAGTGCTCTCCATTAAATTTATTCTCCACTGCAGAAATGCTAGAGGGGGTGTTTTTCAAAGTGATATCTTAGCAAAATAAAGCCTGGAGACATGGATGGATGGGGGAGTTTACTTTGAATAGTAACAATGAATTACCCTCCCTAGCGGTCTAATTATGTCCATATTTCTGTGCTCAAAGCGGTACCTTTTTTTGCATGGAAATATGTATTTTTTTTTTTTTTATTGTAGGCCTGTAATTTTTAGGAATAACTCACTGAAATCTGTCCGAACAAGAGTCTAGTAAACAATCCCGGGTAGGATAAAACTTGAAACACGAAATCATAAATTATAATTTAATAAATAATCATAAAAAATAATAATAATACATTTCATTCAATATTATAATCAAACCAAAAACACTGAAATTTGAAATAGAGCGCCAAGTTCGCACATCGCTGAGCAAAGTCGCAGAATCGTTTTCAGTGTCTGATGAGGAATTTCCCCCACGAATCATTATCACTCAATTCTGCAAGTGGTTCTGATTTACTATCGCTGTTCTCTAGCCGGTCTAAAACCGCTTTTGACCTAAAGGGACGCTTTTTGGACGCCATGGACGTTTCTCAGTTTCCAGGCAGAAAGGACGGTAAAAATGCAGTCAGGGCGCCGGACAAAGCACTCGGGACAAAATGTATGTGAAATGGTTTGATACAGGAATGTTATACTATCAGATTTTAGAGTATTGAGCGAATGTCACTTTTTGTCATTTTCAAATTTCCAGCCAGTTCCGTCCCCCGTACGTCCCGACGCTCGCAGGGAACGGAACCCAGAAGACGGATGCCGGCATCCGCCGGAGGACATTACACTGCAGGAGGGACATCGCGGGAGCGCAGGACAAGGTAAGTGATCGAGGGATCCTGGAGTAGCACTGCATGGTAAGCCCAAGTGTAGCTCGGGGTTACCGCTTGTGGTACTGAAAATTTACCCCGAGCTACACTCGGGAATATCGCCAGGGGGGTTAAATAGCGTTTTTGGTGCTCAGATACATTGTAGTTCTGCTTTAAAGCCGGCCATACATGGGTCGAATTTCGAATAAAATTTACTTTGAAAATCGTAGCCATTTTTGTTTTAAATTTGCACCATTAGGGGGCTGAAGCATCAGCCGGTTTTCTTGAGGCCATCGAATTCGTGTAAATCGGCCATGTTGGGAATTTTTTTAAAAACCAAACTAATTTCTAATCAATGATGGGAGCATTGTGCAAGAAATATATTAATAAAAAAAAATGAGCTGTAAAAAACTATTTTCTTTAGCAATATGAGGTGAAATTGAAGGCTTGGTTGATCAAATTTCTAAATCAATGTTGGCAGCATAGGATTACGAAATGCACTGAATTTCCGATTTTCTAAAGAAATTCATTCAGAATTCGACCCATGTATGTCATGCATAACCATGTACCAGGGCCGGTTCAAACCAAAACGCAGTGCAGGAAAAGCGTGTTCTGTGCACATTTCTCACTCTGCATAATCCCTAAAGGGCTACTGGAGAGAAGACCAAAACCAAACTCTTGTTGAACATCATGATCTCCAGATCAAATCCCTGAGGTTTCATAATCCCTAAAGGGCTACTGGAGGGAAGACCAAGAATGGCAAACTCTTGTTGAACATCAAGATCTCCAGATCAGATTCCTGAGGGTTCATACTCCCTAAAGAGCTACAGGAAAGAAGACCAAGAATGGCCAACTCTTGTTGGACATCAAGATCAAACCCCTGAGGATTCATATTCCCTAAAGAGCTATTGGAAAGAAGACCAAGAATGGCCAACTCTTGTTGAACATCAAAATCTCTGGATCAAATCCCTGAGGGTTCATATTCCCTAAAGGGGTACTGGAGAGCAGACCAAGAATGGCCAACTCTTGTTGAACATCAAGATCTCCAGATCAGATCCCTGAGGGTTCATATTCCCTAAAGAGCTACAGGAAAGAAGACCAAGAATGGCAAACTCTTGTTGAACATCAAGATCTCCGGATCAAACCCCTGAGAGTTCATATTCTCTAAAGGGGTACTGGAGAGCAGACCAAGAATGGCCAACTCTTGTTGAACATCAAGATCTCCGGATCAAACCCCTGAGAGTTCATATTCTCTAAAGGGGTACTGGAGAGCAGACCAAGAATGGCCAACTCTTGTTGAACATCAAGATCTCCGGATCAAATCCCTGAGGCTTCATATTCCCTAAAGGGGTACTGGAGGGAAGACCAAGAATTGCAAACTCTTGTTGAACATCAAGATCTCCAGATCAGATCCCTGAGGGTTCATATTCCCTAAAGAGCTACTGGAAAGAAGACCAAGAATGGCCAACTCTTGTTGGACATCGAGATCTTTGGATCCACCCCTGAGGATTCATATTCCCTAAAGAGCTATTGGAAAGAAGACCAAGAATGGCCAACTCTTGTTGAACATCAAGATCTCCATATCAAATCCCTGAGGGTTCATAATCCCTAAAGGGCTACTGGAGAGAAGACCAAGAATGGCAAACTCTTGTTGAACATCAAGATCTCCGGATCAAATCCCTGAGGCTTCATATTCCCTAAAGGGGTACTGGAGACCAGACCAAGAATGGCCAACTCTTGCTGAACATGAAGATCTCTGGATCAAATCCCTGAGGGTTCATATTCCCTAAAGAGCTACTGGAAAGAAGACCAAGAATGGCCAAGTATCATTTAACCTCGAGAGCTCCGGATCAAATTCCCTGAGGGTTCATATTCCCTAAAGGGGTACTGGAGAGCAGACCAAGAATGGCCAACTCTTGCTGAACATCAAGATCTCTGGATCAAATCCCTGAGGGTTCATATTCCCTAAAGGAGTACTGGAGAGCAGACCAAGAATGGCCAAGTATCATTTAACCTCGAGAGCTCCGGATCAAATTCCCAGAGGGTTCATATTCCCTAAAGGACTGCAGCCAATCGGTACAAAGTCCCGATGGAAGAATTCCTCCCATCCACCTCCTTAGTTTCCATCTATGGCCTGCTTTGGATACATTGTACTGTCCCCGTTAATTTTTCTTCACCAATAAACACAAATCAAATACAAAATAATACCAAAATCAAATTTTATTGTATTTCCTTTTAATACAAAAGCCGTCAAAATAAAAACACTCTGTTAAAGATATTTCTTTGAAAAATAGCATACCTTGCAACCATGAGTAACTGAAAAAAAAACCACACACGCCAGAAATATACAAAAATATGTCTGCAAACTAACAATTCAAAGATCATTAAAACAAGCAACATAAAATCCAGGCTGCCCGGTGGGATGGCAGAGCTTCTACTGGTTGGTGGATTGGTAGGTAAGGTAAGGAGGTCATGCTGAGCAAACTACCATTGCAGGTAGCAGGAATATTCTGGTGTCCCAATTTACCTTCACAATGCGTGTCCCTCCAAGTCCCGCTGCAACTCTAAATTCTCTGCAAAGATCGACTTTCTGTAAGTCAGTATTTGCATAGGAATAGACACGCCTTCTCTCCTCCCACCACCCATGTGACACTGCCAAGGCCCAGCTTGTAGGAGGGATTCTGACAGGAGGACAAACTTTGATGGGGACTTTTTCATGTATGAGGGGATTCTGATGGGGACTCTCATGTACTGGGAGACTCTAAAGGGGACTCTGATGTAAGGGATAACCAACGGGGACTCATGAATGGATAGACTTTGATGGCGATTCTCTAGTAGGGGTGGTCTCTAGAGGGGACTCATCCTGGGGGGGGGACCCAAGGGAAACTCACATGTACGGGGGACTCTGATGGGAACTCATGTATGGGTGGGCTTTGATGGCGCCTCTCTTGTATGGGTGGACTCTATAGGGGATTGTGATGGGGACTCTCACCTATGGGGGGGACTCCAAAGGGAACTCTGATGCAAAGGGGACTCTGATGGGGACTTTCATGTACTGGGAGACTCTAAAGAGGACTCTACGGGAGGCTCTGATGGGGACTTTCATGTATGGATGGACTCTAAAGAGAACTCTGATGGGGACTCACATGTACTTGGAGACTCTAAAGGGGACTCTGATGTAAAGGATAACCAATGGGGACTCATGTATGGATAGACTTTGATGGCGATTCTCTAGTAGGGGTGGTTTCTAGAGGGGACTCATCTTGGAAGGGGGGGGGGAACTCCAATGTAAGTGGGACTCTGATGGGGTCTCATGTATGGGTGGGACTGTGATGGCGACTCTCTTGTATGGATGAACTCTAAAGGGGATTCTGATGGGGACTCATGTACTGGGAGACTCTAAAGAGGACCCTCATGTAAGGGGGGACTCTGATATAAGGACCAACATTGATGGGGATTCTGATATAAGGGGGGTTCTGATGGGGGCTGTCATGTACACGGAGATTCTAAAGGGAACTCTGATGTAAGGGGGACTTTCTTGTATGGGTGGAATTTAGAGGGGATTAATCTACGGAGGGCTCTGATGGGGACTTTCATGTATGGGTGGACTCTAAAGGGGACTCTCATGTACTGGGACTTTGATGGCGATTCTCTAGTAGGGGTGGACTCTAGAGGGGACTCATCCTATGGGAGGGGGGGAAGGGGGGACTCCAAGGGGAACTCTGATGTAAGGGGGACTCTGATAAGGACTCATGCATGGGTGAACTTTGATGGAGTGATGGCGACTCACTTGAATGAGTGGACCCTAGAGGGAACTCATCCTGGGGGGGGCCCAAAGGAAACTTTGATGTAAGGGGGACTCTGATGGGGACTCATGTATGGGTGGGCTTTGATGGCGACTCTTGTATGAGTTGGACTTTAGAGGGGACTCATCCTGGGGGGGACCCAGAGGAAACTTTGATGTAAGGGGGACTCTGATGGGGACTCACGTATGGGTGGGCTTTGATGGCGACTCACTTGTATGTGTGGACTCTAAAGGGGATTGTGATGGGGACTCAATTACGGCGGACTCCAAAGGGAACTCTGATGTAAAGGGGAATCTGATGAGGACTTTCATGCACTGGGAGACTCTAAAGAGGACTCTACGGGAGGCTCTGATGGGGACTTTCATGTATGGATGGACTCTAAAGAGAACTCTTATGGGGACTCTCATGTACTTGGAGACTCTAAAGGGGACTCTGATGTAAGGGATAACCGATGGGGACTCATGCATGGGTGGACTTTGATGGCGATTCTCTAGTATGGGTGGACTCTAGAGGGGACTCATCCGAAGGGGGGGGGGAAACTACAAAGGAAACTCTGATGTAAGGGGGACACTGATGGGATCAAGTTTTTTTTTGGAACGGCTCTGCTTGCCTTTACTGACCCCCATGCATTCCAGCCCCCCCAGGATGTACCATTCCTCTGCTGTTCAGTTGCTCGTGTCCCCCTCCATAGACAGAGGACATGTGCAGCCTGTAAGAAACAACTCCTTAGTAGCGGCCCCCCCTCTGCAGCAAGACGGGATGGATATTAAAAATGTGCCCCCAGCAGCTGCTCTAGATCATTTGAACAGAGCGCTGCCTTTGAATCGAGTGGATGAGCAAACGCTTGATTGGGCCGGAGTAGCTGCTGGGGGGCCACTTCTAAAGTCCAGCCTGTCCAGCCATTATGATAGGGTGGAGGAGGGGGGGGGGGGTCAGCTGTTAAAGTGATCGGAAATAGCGATGCACCGAAATTAAAATTCTTGGACCGAAACCAAAAATTACGGATGCATTTGGCCAAAAACCAAAACTGACAGGTTTTTTTGTTTTGTTTATATATATATATATATATATATATATATATATATATATATATATATATAAAATTGTACTTTTTTTTATTTTATTTATATATACAGTATATATAATGGTATTTTTTATTTTTTTTCTATATATATATAATTGTATTTTTTTTTTTATTATATATAGTTGTATTTTTTTTTATTTTCTCTCTCTCCCTCTCTGTGTGTGTGTATATATATATATATATATATATATATAAAAATAATTGTATATATGTATAAATAAAAAAAATACAATTATTTATATATATATATAAATTTAAAAAAATACAATTATATATATATATATATATATATATATATATATATATAAACACACACATATATATATATATATATATATATATATATATATATATATGTCATTTTTTTAATTTATTTATATATATATATATATATATATGTCATTTTTTTAATTTATTTATATATATATATATATATCTCTAAATAAAAACACATATATATATATATATATATATATATATATATATATATATATATATATATATATATATATATATATATATATATATATATCTAAATAAAAACACATATATATATATATATATATATATATATATATATATATATATATATATATATATATATATATATATATGTGCGTGTGTGTGTGTGTTTTTATTTATATATATATGTATATATATATATATATATATAATTGTATTTTTTTTTTATTTATACATATATATATATAAATAAAAATACATTTTTATATATATATATATATATATATAATTTGTATTTTTTTTTATATGTAATTGTAGTATATTAAATTTTTTCATTAATATCATGAATTTAAGCGAATATGAATTTATTTTCAGCAGCCAATAGGCTGCTTTCACACTGAGCAATTCTGCATTAAAAAACAAAAAAAAAAAAAAAAAAAACCGCATCTCTCCTTTGAGGCCTGGTTCACACCAATTTGTTTTTTAGTGTTTTTTGCAGACACGCACTACAGTCCATTTAACATGGTTTCCTATGGGACACATTCACATCTAGGCTTTTTTTTTTTTAGCTGCTGCGTTTTTGGAAACTTTTTTCAATGCAAAACGTTGCATTTTTGATTCAATAGACTTCAATGGAGACACTGCAGAAAACGCATGTAGTACTTTTTTTATGCGTTTTTCACATTTTTGATGCGTTTTGAATTTGGCCATCAACAAGCTGACCAAAAAACCTCATAAAAAAAAAATGCATGTGCAAAAATTGCAAAACGCACTGCAAAAAAATATACAAAATGCAAATGGCATTGGTGTGAACCAGGCCTGAAATGCATTAAAAACGTACACATGTTGCATTTTGAATCTGCCCAGCAGCAAGTTGGCCAAAAATAGTAAAAAAAAAAACCCAAAACACATCAAAAAACGTGTCAAAAACGCACATGCAAAACCCTAAACACACTGCATAAAAACTCTGCAAAACAGACAAAACGCAAACTGCATTGGTGTGAACCAGGCCTGAAATGCATTGAAAACACAGTAAAAATGCATCAAAACGTACACGCGTAGCGATTTGCATTTTTAATCTGCCCAGCAGCAAGTTGACCAAAACAAAAATTTTAAAAATGCATCAAAAACGTGCATGCAAAAAAGCAAAACGCACTGCAAAAAGGACAAAATGCAAACTGCATTGATGTGAATAAGGTCTGAAATGCATTGGAAATGCATCAAAAAAGCACACGTGTTGCGTTTTTATACTTTTGTCGTGACTTATGAAAACCGTTTTTGGCTGCCATCATCGGCACTTTTTTTTTTTACCATTTTTGGCTGATACATCAGTACATCCCTAATAGTAAACCCTTCCATATACCCTGAAGTGACTGGCCGCAGGTGACACATGGACATAAAACAGATCCTCCTCATAAGTTGTACCAGTTTATCTGTATCTTCACTTCTCTACATCTGTTCAGAAATTTTACAGCTTGTCTGAGCTGTCAGAAAGCAGGGGGCGGGGAGCTGAAGTTACACTCTGCAGACCTCAGTGAGAGCTGACTGGAAGGGAGGGGAGGAGAGGGAAGGGAAGGGGAGGAGAGGGAAGGGAAGGGGAGGAGAGGGAAGGGAAGGGGAGGAGAGGGGAGGGAAGGGGAGGAGAGGAGAGGGAAGGGGAGGAGAGGAGAGGGAAGGGAGAGGAAGGGAGGGGAAAGGAAAGGGAGGGGCAAGGAAAGAGAAGGGGAAGGGGAAGGGAAGGGGAAGGGGAAGGGAAGGGGAGGGGAAAGGGAAGGGAAAGGGAAGGGAGGGAAAGGGAAGGGAGGGGAAAGGGAGGGGAAAGGGAAAGGGAGGGGAAAGGGAAGGGAAAGGTAAGGGGAAGGGGAAGGGAGGGGGAAGGGAGGGGGAAGGGAGGGGAAGGGGAAGGGAGGGGAGGGGGAAGGAAAGGGAGGGGGAAGGAAAGGGAGGGGGAAGCGAAGGGGAAGGGAGGGGGAGGGGAGGGGGAAGGGAAGAGGAAGGGAGGGGGAAGGGAGGGGGAGAGGAAGGGAGGGGGAAGGGGAGGGGGAAGGAAGGGGGAAGGGAGGGGGAAGGGGAGGGGAGGCAAAGGGACACCCCCTCCCTTCACACAGAACACAGGGCTGAGGCTGTCAATCACAGGCTGTGTGCTGGAGCTCCCTTCTCTGTCACCTTTATATCTCTTGAGATGGAGGGATATGCTTTGTTCATATTTCATGTCTGGAGGTTGACAACCACTTTAAGGACACTTTTTGGACTGGCTGAGCACGGCCCACATGTATGGAAGGTGTCAGAAGCAACTAATTCAACAGCAGAAGAATGGACTATTAGGTGCTGGGGGCTCTGGAGGAATTTTTGGGAAAATGCCATAAAAGGTATAACAAACCATAGAACTATCCTAACTTCTGGGCTAAGCCTCGCCTAACTGACACCCAACCGTCCAATGGCCACTAAGACTCTTAATGGACAAGGTGTAGGTTGGTGGGGCAAAGTCCAGACGTTGCAGTCCTTGGAACAAAGTGAGACCAAACCAGAGAAGTACATAGAGTTGGGTATTCCGGCATCACCTTATGGTATCTGTTCTTAGGAAGGACTTCCATTTTAAAATGGCCGACAGGCTCGAGGTAAACAAGTTCCACCTACCCTAAGGTGATTACACTCCCAAACGTTTTCTGAAAAACATGCAGCTGGAAATCACTATAAGTTGCGATAAAGTATAAGCACTCACCAATGTAACAATTCCATTCCATGGCAAGGTTGGTAGGCCACTATGGTTAAATGATGGTATTGGCCGACTTTTGCCGGCAAAAAGTTAAACATGCGACATGCTTGTTTTGTTTTCCTTTATAATAAAAGTTCCCGTAAACAGTCACATGCAAGCAAATCTGAGATAATTGTCTGTATTGGGGGCGATGTTGGAAAGCCCACCTCCTTTTGGTACTCTAGCAGCCATGCATCTCCAGGTTCCTACGTGTCTCCTGGGCTCCTGTAGGCGGGTTCCCATTGTGGTCAGTACTGCAGACAGCTGAAGGAGGACGGCGCATGCTTGAGAATCAGAGGATGTCCCATCAGCTCAGGAGCAGCTGCTCAAACGTCTACGTAGAAGGGTGACGGGTTTGGTCTTCTCATCCTCTTGGTCGCTCTCACATTGTCTCTGAAAGGTTAAATAGAGGGATTGGAAGCCTTTAGAGACAGGTGAATGTTGTTTCCTATCTACAGACTGATTGGGGCTTGGTTTTTTGAAAGGAAAAAGCAAGTGATCCAATAATTTACATGCAAAGAAGGTCCCCTTCCTTCCTATGGAGAGGATGTTGATCCAGCATACCAACAATAGCGGCATCTCCATAACAAGGAACGGAGAGACCAGCTGGGAAGTTGACAGCAGTGGCTGTGTGGGTCCTCATGGGCTGCACAGGGATCTTTCAGGAATATGGACAGTTGGGTTACAAGGCCTGTGTTGATGGACGTTTGTTGGTAACAGACAGGTTTTGAATTCCCATACATGAAGCAGGTCAAATGCGAATCAGAAAGTGGTCAACTGCAGGTCAGGTAATGACCTCAGAAGCAACTCAAACTGGTGCTCTCGAAGAAAGGCCAAACCCTTTTCAACCCAGAGGAACCCTTGAACTATCCTTCCTCAGGGAACCCCGGCAAAAACTACTATATCTGCAAATCTGGATACATTTGGGTGATGGTCAGCGGGAAGAATTCTCCTTGCACTTGTGTTCATTGGGAAGAAATAATCCCTTACACATAGCTAAAAAGATCGTCAGGGTCAGTGGGAACCTATTTGAGAGGCGGAAATTGCTCATTGCCCAAGGAGTCCCTATCAACCTCTGAAGGAACCCTAGGGCTCCACAGGACCCTAGTTGAGGAACCCTAGGGTTCCACAGAACACTGGTTGAGGAACCCTAAGGTTCCACAGGACCTTGGTTGAGAAACCCTAGGGTTCCACAGGACCCTGGTTGAGGAACCCTAGGGTTCCACAGGACCCTGGTTGAGGAACCCTAGGGTTCCACAGGACCCTGGTTGAGAAACCAACCTTTAAGGAACCAAAGGTGGCTTCCATGATACTCAAGAACCCAGAACTATCTGCATGATCATTGCATGAAGGTCTGGTTAATAGTTTTCTTTTTAATTAAACCTCCCCTATGGGTTTACACACACCCCTCACACCTGAAATGTGTGATGGTTAGTGAGAAAATTGCTCTTTACACTTGTGTTCATTGGTAAGAATTATCCCCTTACACATAGCTAAAAAGATCGCCAGGGTCAGCGGGAATCTGAGAGGCAGAAATTGCTCATTGCCCAAGGTGTCCCTATCAACCTCTGGAGCAACCCTAGGGATCCATAGGACCCTGGTTGAGAAACCCTGCCTTTAAGGAAGCAAAAGGTGGCTTCCATGATACTTAAGAACCCAGAACTATCTGCATGATCATTGCATGGAGGTCTGGTAATAGTTTTCTTTTTAATTAAACCTCCCCTATGGGTTTACACACCCCCTTCACACCTGAAATGTGTGATAAACACAAGTGTAAGGAGAATTCTTCCTGCTGACCATCACACATTTCAGGTGTGAAGGGGGTGTGTTCTGGGTTCTGAAGTATCATGGAAGCCACCTTTGGTTCCTTAAAGGTAGGGTTTCTCAACCAGGGTCCTGAGGAACCCTAGGGTTCCTCCAGAGGTTGATAGTGATGCCTTGGACAATGAGCAATTTCTGCCTCTCAGATAGGTTCCCACTGACCCTGATGATCTTTTTTAGCTATGTGTAAGGGGGTAATTCTTCCAACTGGTCAGCGGAAAGAATTCTCCTTACATTTGTGTTCATTGGTAAGAATTACCCCCTTACACATAGCTAAAAAAGATCGTCAGGGTCAGTGGGAACCTATGTGTAAGGGGGTAATTCTTACCAATGAACACAAATGTAAGGAGAATTCTTTCCGCTGACCAGTTGGAAGAATTACCCCCTTACACATAGCTAAAAAAGATCATCAGGGTCAGTGGGAACCTATCTGAGAGGCAGAAATTGCTCATTGTCCAAGGCATCACTATCAACCTCTGGGGGAACCCTAGGGTTCCACAGGACCCTGGTTGAGAAATCCTGCCTTTAAGGAACCAAAGGTGGCTTCCATGATACTGAAGAACCCAGAACTATCTGCATGATCATTGCATGAAGGTCTGGTTAATAGTTTTCTTTTTAATTAAACCTCCCGTATGGGTTTTGCACTACCCTTCACACCTGCAATGAAGTGTGGGCCCGTTTGCTCATCCCTCCACCACCTTGGACGGTAACCGCATCTATATTTTTTCTTCGGCAAGGCGCGGTCATAACCCCTGCCAGAATTTTTTTGACACTTAAAGGTCATACATCTTGTGGGGGAGAAGAGTTTGGCATGTTCACCCTGGGCTCTAGATGACCTAACAGATTTTTTTTTTGTGATCTGTATCCCATTGCGGAGATTTCCCTTCACTTCCTGTCCCCTAGGAAGTGAGGAAATCCCTGCACAATTAAGGGAATTCCTTGGAGACCCCCAGGTCACCAGAAGTAGTGTCCCCACTGGAAGATATGCCCTCTTATTAGTTTTCTGGGGACAACCCAAAAATTTTGTTTTTTCTTTTACTTTCACTTTCAATGATAATGGTAACCAGGACATATAGAGAGGGGGAATCTCCCTAACGGGGGCACAGACAGCAATAAAACCTGACAGGGGGTCTAATCCCCCTCCCCTCTATCCACACCTAAAAAAAAAAAGTTTTTAGTTATACTTTAAGGCTCCAATCACATCTAGGCATTTTTCATCGTGGGCAGAATCACTGCGATCCAAGGAAGCTCTGCAAAATGGACAAATCCCACCGCGCTTGTTCAGGTGAGATTCTGCCATGCTGCAAACTGGTCGAAGTGAAGCTTGTTGCCCCCAGAAGAAGCCCCTGCTCCTTGTTGAGCATCAAAGCTTCGCGCGATGCTGTTTGCCGCAACTGCAGTGCGATTTATCGCACAGAATCGCACCCGCATGTAGGTGCCATTGGAAATGAATGGCGCCTGAATAAGCGTGGTGCGAGTTGTTGGTTTTGTGGAACTTTTTGGGATCACGGGCGGGATTGCGGCAAATCTGCCTGCAATATACAAGGCGTCTAGATGTGAACGGAGCCATTGGCAACTACAAGCTGCTGAGTGTTGTCCCCCTAGGAGTGTGCTACAAATTAGAAAACTAATGCAGCCACAGCATCTGAAGACCATTAATCTGCAATATATCTATGTATATTCTTGGCTTTGGATACACTACAGCTAGGGTCGTGGATAAGGGGGGTACCAGCAGCCCTCCTGTAGGGGGCCCAGGCCAGCAAGGGGGCCCAGAGCGAATCAGATGTAGGCAGGGAGGTTGATCGGAACAGCGGAGGGGCGATTACTGGAACCGGTCCCCTGTATGGCTCCTTCTACAGCAGCTGAAAGTTGACTTCCTGGGGCAGACTGACCACTCATGGGGAATAGGGGATCATGGGGCCCCTGTGTCCTTGCCCAAACTCAAAAAAGCCTATGAAAAAGGTACCAGGGGCATCTCATGGGGCCGCCTACTGACCCCGGGCCCTCGGGCAGTGCTCGAGTTTCCAAATGGTCAGTCCGCCCCTGTTGACTTCTCACCTCCCGTCAGCTTTCAGCTGCTGCAGAGAGAACCATACAGGGGATCGGTTCCAGTAATTTCCCCACATCACCCCCCTTGTGCACCATATGTTTCCCCCTCTTCCCAGGCCCCCCACACTTCTGCCGGCTACCCTCCTCTCCCTTCCCACCGGCTGCAGCAGGCACTAAGACAATAGGATCCTCCGGGATGGAGAGTGGGGGAAGGTTCCAGGAAATATATCACACTTACCACGCCTTTTCCTTTCATGAATGAACACAATGAGCAATCAGTATTGGTCACTCGCTGTGTTCATTCATAACTGAAGTATAGTGAACTGTGGATTGTTTTTTTTTTGGGGGGGGGGGGCTGTCAGGTTGACTGTATGGGGCCCCGTGGTTTCTAACAGCAGCCCTGACTTCAGTGGCTACTGGTCACATCTGTGTGCTTTTGAATTATCATGACAGTATGTGGTAGATCAAAGTGACTGTTTTGGGGGGCAGCTGCCCCTCCCCCGTACTTACTAGATCCTCATCACTTTTTGCGGGATTACACAGCAGCTTCATGCGGCAGAGTCGATTACACGCGGACACCATGTTGTAGGACAGCTGAGGGAGAGATATGATCACATTCAATGACAACGTACAGAAGATGTCAGTGCCTATCAGTAAAATTTTGGTAACAATTCAATCCCTCCCGTTTGTAGGTTGGGTCTCCACAGGCAGCATTGGTAGAAAGCAGGCAGCGCAGTGGCTAAGTGGTTAGTACGTCTGCCTGGCAATACTAGGATCGTTGGTTCAAATCCCAACCATGGCACCACCTGCCTGGAGTTTGCATGTTCTCCCTGTGCCTGTGTGGGTTTCCTGCAGGTACTCCAGTTTCCTCCCACACTCCAAAGACATGCTGGTAGGTTAGTTGGCTCCTGTCTAATTGGCCCTAGTATGTGTATGTATGAATGTGAGTTAGGGACCTTAGATTGTACGCCCCTTGAGGGTTAGGGACCTTAGATTGTACGCCCCTTGAGGGTTAGGGACCTTAGATTGTACGCCCCTTGAGGGTTAGGGACCTTAGATTGTACACCCCTTGAGGGTTAGGGACCTTAGATTGTACGCCCCTTGAGGGTTAGGGACCTTAGATTGTACGCCCCTTGAGGGTTAAGGACCTTAGATTGTACGCCCCTTGAGGGTTAAGGACCTTAGATTGTACGCCCCTTGAGGGTTAGGGACCTTAGATTGTACGTTCTTTGAGGGTTAGGGACCTTAGATTGTACGCCCCTTGAGGGTTAGGGACCTTAGATTGTACGCCCCTTAAGGGTTAGGGACCTTAGATTGTACGCCCCTTGAGGGTTAGGGACCTTAGATTGTACGCCCCTTGAGGGTTAAGGACCTTAGATTGTACGCCCCTTGAGGGTTAGGGACCTTAGATTGTACGTTCTTTGAGGGTTAGGGACCTTAGATTGTACGTTCTTTGAGGGTTAGGGACCTTAGATTGTACGTTCTTTGAGGGTTAGGAACCTTAGATTGTACGCCCCTTAAGGGTTAGGGACCTTAGATTGTACGCCCCTTAAGGGTTAGGGACCTTAGATTGTACGCCCCTTGAGGGTTCGGGACCTTAGATTGTACGCCCCTTGAGGGTTCGGGACCTTAGATTGCACGCCCCTTAAGGGTTAGGGACCTTAGATTGTACGCCCCTTAAGGGTTAGGGACCTTAGATTGTACGCCCCTTGAGGGTTAGGGACCTTAGATTGTACGCCCCTTGAGGGTTTAGGGACCTTAGATTGTACACCCCTTGAGGGTTTAGGGACCTTAGATTGTACGCCCCTTGAGGGTTAGGGACCTTAGATTGTACGCCCCTTGAAGGTTAGGGACCTTAGATTGTACGCCCCTTGAAGGTTAGGGACCTTAGATTGTACACTCCTTGAGGGTTGGGGACCTTAGATTGTACGCCCCTTGAGGGTTTAGGGACTGATGTGAATGTACAATATATATGTAAAGTGCTGTGTAAATTGACAACGCTATACAATCTGTAATAAATAGGGGATCATTCACGTGGGTTCAGACCATGAAAAACAAAGGGTCTCTCCACCTCCGGGAGTCTATGTGTTTGCATTCAGCCATCTGTACAAATCAATTCTGGATATGAGGTTAGGAGCACCTAATGAAAGATATGGCCAATGCAGCCAACGCGTTTTGGAATTGGCCTCCTCCTTCCTCAGGGCTGAAAGTGTTACTAAACCCCCCCAGTACAATCAGTCTGTAGATGCAGTAAAGCATGCTTGTTATACTCACTGTGGAACCTAAGGAGTTAATCCTCTACATTGATCCTGACTCCTCTGCCCCTCCTCTTGTTGAAATGACCGTCTGATACAGACTGAATCTGTAGTCACATGCACATGCTCAGTTTGGTGTGTATTGCTGGAGAGGTTTTTTTTTTTCTTGGGAGAGTGCATGTGATCAGCACAGGGCCAATCAGCACTGTCCAGACAGAAGGTCAGGGGTTATGCAGCCTCATAGGACAGTCAGGAGAGAATGAAAACTCCTTCCACAAGCTTTAACCAGTGCTGCCTGGAGACTGATAGAAGTCACAAGACTGCTACATGCGGTTGATGAGAAAATGTATTTAGCAGTTTATATTTAGTATAATAATTGCATTTCCATGTTCTGTGTACTGTGGGAGACACGATATAGTGAATGCAGGGTCCGGGGAGAGCGGATATAGTGAATGTAGGGTCCGGGGAGACCAGATATAGTGAATGCAGGGTCCGGGGAGACCAGATATAGTGAATGCAGGGTCCGGGGAGACCAGATATAGTGAATGCAGGGTCTGGGGAGACCAGATATAGTGAATGCAGGGTCCAGGGAGACCACATATAGTGAATGCAGGGACCAGGGAGACCAGATATAGTGAATGCAGGGACCAGGGAGACCAGATATAGTGAATGCAAGGTCCGGGGAGACCAGATATAGTGAATGCAGGGTCCAGGGAGACCACATATAGTGAATGCAGGGTCCGGGGAGAGCAGATATAGTGAATGCAGGGTCCAGGAAGACCACATATAGTGAATGCAGGGACCAGGGAGACCAGATATAGTGAATGCAGGGTCCGGGGAGACCAGATACAGTGAATGCAGGGTCCAGGGAGACCACATATAGTGAATGCAGGGTCCGGGGAGAGCAGATATAGTGAATGCAGGGTCCGGGCAGAGGGGATATAGTGAATGCAGGGTCCATTGGGACCAGATATAGTGAATGCAGGGTCCAGGAAGACCACATATAGTGAATGCAGGGTCCGGGGAGACCAGATATAGTGAATGCAGGGTCCGGGGAGACCAGATATAGTGAATGCAGGGTCCGGGGAGAGCGGATATAGTGAATGCAGGGTCCAGGGAGACCACATATAGTGAATGCAGGGTCCGGGGAGAGGGGATATAGTGAATGCAGGGTCCGGGGAGACCGAATATAGTGAATGCAGGGTCCATTGGGACCAGATATAGTGAATGCAGGGTCCTGGGAGACCAGATATAGTGAATGCAGGGTCCGGGGAGAGGGGATATAGTGAATGCAGGGTCCGGGGAGACCGAATATAGTGAATGCAGGGTCCATTGGGACCAGATATAGTGAATGCAGGGTCCGGGGAGAGCGGATATAGTGAATGCAGGGTCCGGGGAGAGTGGATATAGTAAATGCAGGGTCCATGGAGACCAAATATAGTGAATGCAGGGTCCGGGGAGACCAGCTATAGTGAAGACAGGGTCCATGGAGACCAGCTATAGTGAAGACAGGGTCCAGGGAGACAGATATAGTGAATGCAGGGTCCGGGGAGACCAGATAAAGTGAATGCAGGGTCCGGGGAGACCAGATATAGTGAATGCAGGGTCCGGGGAGACCAGATATAGTGAATGCAGGGTCCGGGGAGACCAAATATAGTGAATGCAGGGTCCGGGGAGAGCGGATATAGTGAATGCAGGGTCCGGGGAGAGGGGATATAGTGAATGCAGGGTCCGGGGAGACCAGATATAGTGAATGCGGGGTCCGGGGAGACCAGATATAGTGAATGCAGGGTCCGGGGAGAGCGGATATAGTGAATGCAGGGTCCGGGGAGACCAAATATAGTGAATGCGGGGTCCGGGGAGAGCGGAAATAGTGAATGCAGGGTCCGGGGAGACCGGATATAGTAAATGCAGGGTCCGGGAGACCAGATATAGTGAATGCAGGGTCCGGGGAGACCGGATATAGTGAATGCAGGGTCCTGGGTTTAGTAACACTTGAAGGCCTGAGGGAGTCCAGTTCCCTCAAAGCAAGCTGGATCAACCACCATGCTATGGTTGTAGTGTGGCCCTATAGACTTGCATTGGTCGCATTCTATGGCATAACATGTATGCAGCCATGAGCAGCTGCATGCCATGGTTCAGGCGGGTTGGGGTAGTAAAACTGCAGCTCAGCCACCCGTTTTACCATCTCCTTGCCACACGCGTGAATGAAGCCTAAGATGTAGATTTTGCACAGGATCCGTTACATTTTTCACCAGCGCATTTTTTATTCAGCATCCTAGGGATGGGTGGTTTCTTCAGGACTCACCTTCCATTTCCGGCGTGCGTTAAATTTCTTGAAGTTCTTCATGTTGATCGATGATCGACTTCTGTTGACGGCTTGCTTTCTGTTCAGCGGCTGCGGGATCAGAGACATTCAGTTACACTGAGCTAGTGTACCACCTACTGACAGGAAAAGAGCACTACACCAAACTGGATCCACGCGGAAGTGTCACGTATGGGGGGGGAGGACAGTGGGGGGGGGGCGGTTAAGTTCCCTTTAACCACTTGCCCTCCAGAGGATTTACCCCCCTTCCTGACCACGCCTCTTTCTGCTACTCGGTGCTGCACTAATTCAACTGATAATTGCGCGGTCATGCAATGCTGCACCCAAACAAAATTTACATCCTTTTTTTCACACAAATAGAGCTTTCTTTCGGTGGTATTTGATCACCTGTGCGCTTTTTATTTTTCACGCTATAGACAAAAAAGGCCAAAAATTTTGAAGAAAAACGATATTTTTTACTTTCAGCTATAAAAAATATATAATAAACTCAAAGTTGGTTATAAATTTAGGCGAAAATGTATTCTGCTCCATGTTTTTGGTAAAAAAATCCCAATAAGTGTATATTGATTGCTTTGTGTGACAGTTATAGCGTCTACAAACTATGGTATAGATACTGCAATTTACGCCATTTTTTTGCTATACAGCGCTGCACTAGTTTAACAGACAATTGCGCGGTCATGCAATACGGTACATAAATGAAATTTACATCCTTTTTTTCCCCACAAATTGAACTTTCTTTCGGTGGTATTTGATCGCCTGTGCGGTTTTTATTTTTTGCGCTATAAAAAACAAAGTCTGACAATTTTGAGGAAAAAAAACAATATTTTGGACTTTTTGCTATAAAACGTCCAGTAAAAAAAAATTTTAAAAATCAAATTTAGTCATAAATTTCTGCCAAAATGCATTCTGCGACATGTCTTTGCTAAAAAAAAAAAACCCAATACGTGTAAATTAATTGGTTTATGTGAAAGTTATAGCGTTTACAAATGGCGGGAAAGATACTGGGATTTTTAGGGTTTTTTTATACTAATAATGGCGGCGATCAGAGACTTATGGCGGGACTGCGGCGGACATTCTGACATTGGGGGGTACTAATTTGGGGTCACTGACATCCCCAGTGACACCAATACAGTGATCAGTGCAAAAAAAAAAACACTGACACTGTACTAATGGCACTGGGGAGGAAGGGGTTAACTTTATTATTCAGGGAAAGGGTTAACTGTGAGAGGGGAGTGTTTTTACTAGGGGGCGGGGTGTGTACTGCAGGGAACACCGCTGATCAGTAGAAACTCCTCTGTCCTGATCAGGTTGTCCTGGAGCTGTCAGGGAACTGGCAGAAAGCACAGCTACTGCAGCTGTGCTCTCTGTCAGCGATTGCCGCTGATCGCCGGGACATAGCCGGTAACGACCGGCTGTGACCCAGCGACTGACATCCGCGGCTGTGATCGGCAGGACAGGTAGGGCGGCGGAGCGCCTCGCGCGCCCCCTACCTGTTTTCAAAACACAAACCTGTGGTCAGGTGCAGGGATGGACTGATCATTCAGATACTGTGGCATTGCCCGAGGGCCCGGGGTTAGTAGGGGGCCCCATGAGATTCCCCATGGTACCTGTCATGGGCTTTTTTGGGAGTGGTTTGAGTGTGGGCAAGGACACAGGGGCCCCATGATCCCCTGTTGTCCGGGGGCCCCATGAGTTGTCAGGTGCAATGTTTTGGACAACCACAATGCACTGTCAGGGCACAGTCCATCATGGGGTGCAGCCGGCGAACAGCCCGCTGAGCGCCCGTACCGTTCACGTGTCCGCCGAACACACAACTGGCCCATGTGCGAGACGAACTTACGTTCGACTTGAACATGCAGCCCATCATTAACCATTAACATGACTTACATGCCAAACTCTGACCTCCAGAGGGTGAAATGCGTCGAGGGCACGGCCAGGACGGAGCCAGGCTACTTCACTGACAATCAAGCTCTGATGGTGTGTGGCATTTCAGGTTATTTACATGCAAACACAGATCAACCACATCCTGCCCGCCATATAGTAATATGACGGACGCAAGGTGGTTCTCTTGTTCTGGGAGGACCTCATATGACGTCATCCCATTCTCACTGCGCATGCGCGGCTCAGGGAGCACGCAGCGCTCGGCGGTGCGCTGTGTCTCTCGGACACAGCGGATCATCGATTGCGGAAAGAGCCGAAGATGTCAGCTCGGTCATGTGATCAGCTGTGTCCAATCACATGTAAACAGGGAAATGCTGGTTATCTGCATTTCTCTCCTCACGAGCGGTCACGCTGACAGAGGAGAGGAGAGCCGGTAATCGGCATTCCTCAGAGGGGACATGTACACTGATCATCAGGGCACTGATGATCAGTGTGCCCTGATGATCAGTGTGGCCCCAGAAGTGCCACCTGCCAGTGTCCATCAGTGCCTCGTGCCAGTGCCCATCAGTGCCACATCAATGCCACATATCAGTGCCTACCAGTGCACATCAATGCCACATATCAGTGCCCATCTGAGCTGCCTTTCAGTGTCACCCATCAGTGCCAGTCAGTGCCACCTATCAATGCCAATCAGTGCCACCTATCAGTGCTGCCAATCAGTGCCACCTATCAATCCCAGTCAGTGCCACCTATCAGTGCCAGTCAGTGCCACCTAACAGTGCCATATATCAGTGCCATGTATCAGTGCCATGTATTAGTGCTGCCTACCAGTGCCTCATCAGTGCCCATCAGTGCCACCTATCAGTGTCCATCACTGCAGCCTCATTAGCGCACATCAGTGAAGGAGAAAAATCACTTATTTACAAAATTTTATAACAAAAACTAAGAAAAAACTTTTTTTTTTTAAATTTTCAGTGGTTTTTGGTTTGTTTAAGAAAAAATAAAAAATCCAGAGGTGATTAAATACCACCAAAATAAAGCTCTATCTGTCACAAAAAAACGATAAAAATGTCATATGGGTACAGTGTTGCATGACCTCGCAATTGTTATTCAAAGTGTGACAGCACTGAAAGCTGGAAATTGGCCTGGACAGGAACGGGGTATAAGTGCCCGGTAGGTGAGGGGTTAATGATTTGCATGCCTTGCCCACTGACAGGGGCGGACTGACCATTTGGAAACTCAGGCACTGCCCGAGGACCCGGAGTCAGTAGGGGGCCCCATGAGATGCCCCTGGTACCTTTTTCATAGGCTTTTTTCAGTTTGGGCAAGGACACAGGGGCCCCATGATCCCCTATTGCCCGGGGGCCCCATGAGTTGTCTGTCCGCCCCTGCCCACTGAAGAGCAAACCCGTGCGATCATCTACCAGTAACTTCATCACAGAGGTATATGGAGGCCACTGATGGCCAAGGACAGCTGTCAGTGTCAGTGGATCTTCCATGTGAGTGCGCCTTTATTTCCGACCGTCACCTACCTTAATCCATGGGTGAATGAGACATTCCACCGCTGTCATCCTGTCGCTGGGGAGAGCAAAAAAAAAAACAAAAAGCAGAATTGTTACAAATCCTAAAATAAAGCAGTTTATAACAATCAGTACAAAAAAAAAAAAATTGTCACTGCACACTGCTGATTCGCTCCCAATTTTTTTTTTGCCAAAAAAACTCCCAGTTTTGACTCGCTAAGGCCGGCTATACATGGGTCAATTTCCAAACGATTTTTCGTTCGAAAATCGGACCTAAGAATAATCGAACGATTTTTGCACGGTTAGTCGGGCAAATGGCACCGGACGATTTTCGTGGTTCCTCCCCATTTAGTTTATCGGACAGGTTGGAAAATTCGTGAAAAACAACCGATTTTCGAAATCATTGGTGGCACCATCGGATTACAGAACAAACAGGGGCGGACTGACCATTTGGAAACTCGGGCACTGCCCGAGGGCCCGGGGTCAGTAGGGGGCCCCATGAGATGCCCCTGGTACCTTTTTTATAGGCTTTTTTGAGTTTGGGCAAGGACACAGGGGCCCCATGATCCCCTATTGCCCCGGGGGCCCCATGAGTTGTCAGTCCGCCCCTGAGAACGAATTACATTTTCGATGGAAAAATCATTCAGAATTTGACCCATGTATGGTCTGCTTTAGTGGGGATGGGGATCTTCCGGGAGGTTGCAGTAGCTTGTCTACTTTCATGATGGCGGAGGGTGGTGCGGCAGGTCACGGTGCCAGAAAAAGGAAGGAGGAAGAACAGACGAGAGCGTTGGGTACCATCCATACTTCTCTACAATAAAATATTTCCAGCGATGTTCAGGAAACTCATCAGTGAGCTAGAAATGCTATCCAGCAAATGCTGCAGCTGAGCTAAAATCAGTGGATTCACTCAGTTATCGCAAAGTAGAACTATAGGCAAAACTTATTTTTTTTCATTTTGTAAGAGAAGGATATCAGGGCCGGGACAAGGGGAGGGCAGGAGGGGCAGCTGCCCTGGGGACTGTGGTATCATGTGAAGTTGGGAGGAGGTTGGAGGGAAGAGATTTGTGTTGAGAGGGGGAATTTGGGGGGCAGCAGGGGGGGTAAGAATTGTTCTAGGAGGGGGAATTTGGAGTAGTGATTTGGGGGGATCTGTGTTGGGAGGGGGCATGGGGGAAGAGGATTTGTTCTAGGAGGGGGGATTTCAGAGGTGCTAGGAGTAGTGATTTGGGGGGATCTGTGTTGGAAGGTGGCATGGGGGAAGAGGATTTGATCTAGGAGGGGGGATTTCAGAGGTGCTAGGAGTAGTGATTTGGGGGGATCTGTGTTGGAAGGTGGCATGGGGGAAGAGGATTTGTGCTAGGAGGGGGAATTTGGGAGGTGCTAGGAGTAGTGATTTGGGGGGGATTTGTGTTGAGAGGGGGCATCTGGAAGAGGATTTGTGCTAGGAGGGGGAATTTGTGAGGTGATAGTAATGATTTGGGGGGATTTGTGCTAGGAGGGGGAATTTGGGAGGTGCTAGGAGTAGTGATTTGGGGGGATTTGTGTTGGGAGGGGGCATGGGGGAAGAGGATTTGATCTAGGAGTGGGAATTTGGCAGGTGCTAGGAGTAGTGATTTTTGGGATTTGTATTGGGAGGGGGCATGGGGTGGAAGAGGATTTGTGTTAAAAGGGAGAATATGGGAGGTGCTAGTAGTGATTTGGGGGGATTTGTGTTTGGAGGGGGCATGGGGGAAGAGGATTTGTGCTAGGAGGGGGAATTTGGGAGGTGCTAGGAGTTGCGATTTGGGGGGATTTGTGTTGGGAGGGGGAATTTGGGAGGTGCTAGAAGTAGTGATTTTGGGGATTTGTGTTGGGAGGGGGCATGGGGGAAGAGGATTTGATCTAGGAGTGGGAATTTGGCAGGTGCTAGGAGTAGTGATTTTTGTGATTTGTGTTGGGAGGGTGAATGGGAGGGAAGAGGATTTGTGTTAAAAGGAAGAATATGGGAAGTGCTAGTAGTGATTTGGGGGGATTTGTGTTTGGAGGGGCATGAGGGAAAAGGATTTGTGCTAGGAGGGAAAATTTGGGAGGTGCTAGCAGTGA
>NW_028318743.1:65000-172500 GCF_062004578.1 Staurois parvus | reverse complement strand
AGGACTTTGGCCAATGATGAAGAGAGGCGGAGCAGCTGGAACCAAGCAACCCAAAGGAAGCAACTACTAAAGAGGAACTCTGGCCCTATTAAGAATTTAGAACAAGGACAAATCTCCCCCAGCAGCCAGAACTACACAGCCTGCATAGGACTGTACAGGACGATGGAGGAGACACAGCTGAGTCCACCTTTTCAACAGAACTCACTATGCCATCTTGGGGCCTCAGTATGTTAAACAATGTGCTGCTTTGCGGCATCCCCAAAAACTCCCCCAACGGCAAGATGATCCCCATCCTGCCCTGGATCTAAGACACTTTGTACATTAAGCACTCACCTCCCCAACTACACAGGGGTGAGCTTCATACGGATTCAAAACCTGAGCAGTGAGCTCTCCTATGTCCTTCAACCCACTCACCATCAGCAGCAGCATGTTCCCACACCCTACAGGGGCAGCGGGCATCCTCGTCCTACAGGGGCAGCGGGGAACCCTCGCCCTACAGGGGCAGCAACAGCAGCGCGCGCCCTCACCCTACAGGGGCAGCAACAGCAGCGCGCGCCCTCACCCTACAGGGGCAGCAACAGCAGCGCGCGCCCTCACCCTACAGGGGCAGCAACAGCAGCGCGCGCCCTCAGCCTGCCGCAGCATGTCCCCTCAGCCTGCCGCAGCATGTCCCCTCAGCCTGCCGCAGCAGAACTCTCCCAAGTCATCCAGTAACAGCAGTGCTGAGCACAGTATTCCCATTCTCCTACACACACAGAGAACACAATTCACAGTAAACACCCAGAGGCTCAGTACTCACTGTCGTGTGCGACCAATAGGAATAATCGAAGGTGAAGTTCTTTGGAGCATCTTTGGGCTGTTTTGGGTTTGAAATACCTATAAAGGAGAAGGATGAAGTCTCAGTGATATCACCAGTAATTCATGTGATCTACCTGATACAAGAAGATCTGTGCCAGGAACCCGGAGAGCGGGTCTATCACCACCATGGAGTTCACTCTAAGCAGCTGGGATTGGTCTCTGTTGGAAGCAATAGAACAACCTGGGCTCACTGCTTGGTGCCTGGGATTCGGTCATCATGGATTAAAGTGGTTTTATTGGGGCGGCATAAAGGTCATCACTGCACACCCGCAGAACTGAGGCCCTTTACTGCTCTGTTGCATGGAACTCCTACATACTACCATGTCTGTTTCATTGAAACTGTCCCAGAGTCTTTCCACAGAAATAATACATACTGGTGGGTTAAAAACTGCATGTCTGTGACTGTGGGGGGACATTAGAGTGTAAGCTCCTCTGATTCAGTGGCTGACGTGACTGGTTTAATAGCTCATTGTTAGCACAGTAGCTAAAAGATTAGCACTTCCGCCTGGCAGTACTCGGGTCGTCACTTCAAATCCCAACCACTGCACTACCTGCCTGGAGTTTGCATGTTCTCCCTGTGTGGGTTTCCTCCAGGTACTCTGATTTCCTCCCACACTCCAAAGACATGCTGGTAGGTTAATTGGCTCCTGTCTAAACTTTGCCCTAGTATGTGAATGGGAGTTAGAGACCTTAGATTGTACGCCCCTTGAGGGTTAGAGACTGGATGTGAATGTACAATATATATATATCACACACAGTATCGCCCAGAAGCGAGTCCACCCCTCACATTTGTGTAAATATTTGATTCTCTCTTTCCATGTGACAACACTGAAGAAATTACACTTTGCTACAATGTGACGTAGTCAGTGTACAGCTTGTATAACATGTAACTTTGCTGTCCCCTCAAAATAACTCAACACATCGCCATTAATGTCTAAACTGCTGGCAACAAAAGTGAGTCCACCCCTAAGTGACAAGGTCCAAATTGGGCCCAAAGTGTCAATATTTTGTGTGGTCACCATTATTTTCCAGCACTGCCTTAAACCCTCTTGGACATGGAGGTCACCAGAGCTTCACAGGTTGCCACTGGAATCCTCTTCCACTCCTCCATGATGACATCATGGAGCTGGTGGATGTTAGAGACCTTGCGATCCTCCACCTTCTGTTTGAGGATGCCCCACAGATGCTCAATAGGGTTTAGGTCTGGAGTCATGCTTGGCCAGTCCATCACCTTTACCCTCAGCTTCTTTAGCAAGGTAGTGGTGGTCTTGGAGGTGTGTTTGGGGTCGTTATCATGTTGGAATACTGCCCTGTTGTCCAGTCTCCGAAGGGAGGGGATCATGCTCTGCTTCAGTATGTCACAGTACATGTTGGCATTCATGGTTCCCTCAATGAACTGTAGCTCCCCAGTGCCGGCAGCACTCATGCAGCCCCAGACCATGACAGTCCCACCACCATGCTTGACTGTAGGCAAGACACACTTGTCTTTGTACTCCTCACCTGGTTGCCGCTACACACGCTTGACACCATCTGAACCAAATCAGTTGATCTTGGTGTCATCAGACCACAGGACATGGTTCCAGTAATCCATGTCCTCAGTCTGCTTGTCTTCAGCAAACTGTTTGCAGACTTTCTTGTGCATCATCTTTAGAAGAGGCTTCCTTCTGGGACAACAGCCATGCAGACCAATGTGATGCAGTGTTTGGCGTATGGTCTGAGCACTGATAGGCTGACCCCCCCCCCCCCACACCCCTTCAACCTCTGCAGCAATGCTGGCGGCACTCATACGTCCCAAAGACAACCTCTGGATATAATGCTGAGCACGGGCACTCAACGTCTTTGGTCGACCATGGCGAGGCCTGTTCTGAGTGGAACCTGTCCTGTTACACCGCTGTATGGTCTTGGCCACCGTGCTGCAGCTCAGTTTCAGGGTCTTGGCAATCTTCTTATAGCCTAGGCCATCTTTATGTAGAGCAACAATTCTTTTTTCAGATCCTCAGAGTTCTTTGCCATGAGGTGCCATGTTGAACTTCCAGTGACCAGTATGAGAGTAAGAGAGTTAACACCAAATTTAACACAACTGCTCCCCATTCACACCTGAGACCTTGTAACACTAACAAGTCACATGACATCGGGGAGGGAAAATGGCTAATTGGGCCCAATTTGGACCTTGTCACTTAGGGGTGGAGTCACTTTTGTTGCCAGCGGTTTAGACATTAATGGCGGTGTGTTGAGTTATTTTGATCGGACAGCAAATTTCCATGTTATACACGCTGTACACTGACTACGTCACATTGTAGCAAAGTGTCATTTCTTCAGTGTTGTCACATGAAAAGATAGAATCAAAGATATACACAAATGTGAGGGGAGGACTCACTTCTAGGAGACTGTACATATGTAAAGCACTGCGTAAACTGACGGCACTAAGTAAGTACCTGCAATAAATAAATTATTAGGTCCCAGTCACCCTAAGTTAAGGAGTCTTTTTATAAAAAATGCACATGTGCATACCTCATGCAATTGCACAGCCATTATGAATAATCTTAGTAACCTATTTCCTACAATCGTCAGCTCCATCTAGTGGCTATAAATGTGGCAATTTTCCTGATTGAGGTGTTCAAGAAAATACCATATTATGACCACTAGATGGAGTTGATTATCATAGGAAATAAAAACATGCTGGAAACATTATGGGGATCACAACAGCTGGGTGAACGCTGACACATTTGCACAGCGAAATTAATATAAATAGAGACCACCAAGAGCTTGAACCTTGTGAGCTGGAATAGTAACATTTTGACTGGCTCTCCTCCTCCACCCCAAACCCATAATGCTTCATAGGAGAGATCCACCTGGTCAAATTTTTTCCTAAACCACATGATCAGATTGTATGATAACGATGATCATCCTTACAGGTAGTCGTGCCTTGCATCTGGATGACGCACTTGGAATCGTGTGCAAACTCCCGGGAGTTGAAGGGCCGTACGCGGACAGCGACTTTCACTGAAGCACCCGCCATCTTTACATTCGATCCAAAACGTCAGACCTACAAGAAACAGAAAAGAGGGCTAAAGGTTTTACAACTCAACAGTATACTAGAAATACATATATATATATATATATACATATATATATATATATATATACACACACACACATACACACACACACACACACACACACTATAAAATCATTTAAAAAATGTACAAATATAATAATTGTTTTACAATAGTAATAAAAAAAGTATTAGATTTATTTATATATACACAAAAACTGCTCAAAACAATTAAAGGAACACTTTTAATCTAGCATCAAGTCAATCACACTCCTGGGATTTTGATCTGGTCAGGTAAGTAGCAGAGGGGGATGTTAATCAGTTTCAGCTGCTTTGGGGTTAATAAAATTACCAACAGGTGCACTAGATGGGCAACAATGAGATGACCCCCAAAACAGCAATGGTTTTACATGTGGAGGTCACTGGCTTTTTCCTTACTCATCGTTTCTGACTGTTTTTTACTAGATTTGCATTTGGCTAGGGTCGGTGTCACTACTGGTGGCATGAGGCCATAACTGGACCCTACAGAGGTTGCACAGGCAGTCCAATTCCTCCAGGATGGCACATCAATACCCGCCATTGCCAGAAGGTTTGTCGTGTCTCCCAGCACAGTGTCAAGAGCATGGAGGAGATTCCAGGAGACAGGCAGTTCCTCTAGGAGAGCTGGACAGGGCCATAGAAGGTCCGTAACCCATCAGCAGGGCCAGTATCTTCTCCTTTGTGCAAGGAGGAACAGGATGAGCACTGCCAGAGCCCTACAAAATGACTTCCAGCAGGCCACTGGTGTGAATGTCTCTGACCAAACAATCAGAAACAGACTTCATGAGGGTGGCCTGAGGGCCCGACGTCCTCTAGTGGGCCCTGTGCTCACTGCCCGGCACCATAGAGCTGGATTGGCCTTTGCCATTAAACACCAGAATTGGCGGGTCCACCACTGGCACCCTGTGCTTTTCACAGATGAGAGCAGGTTCACCCTGAGCACATGTGACAGACATGAAAGGGTCTGGAGAAGCCGTGGAGAACGTTCTGCTGCCTGTAACATGGTTCAGCATGACCGCTTTGGTGGGGGGTCAGTGATGGCCTGGGGAGGCATATCCATGGAGGGACACACAGACCTCTACAGTCTAGACAATGACACCCTGACTGCCATTAGGTATCAGGATGAAATCCTTGGATTGTCAGACCCTACACTGGTGCAGTGGGTCCTGGGCTCCTCCTGGTGCAGTGGGTCCTGGGCTCCTCCTGGTGCAGTGGGTCCTGGGCTCCTCCCGGTGCAGTGGGTCCTGGGCTCCTCCCGGAGCAGTGGGTCCTGGGCTCCTCCCGGAGCAGTGGGTCCTGGGTTCCTCCTGGTGCACGACAATACCCGGCCTCATGTGGGGAGAGTATGAAGGTAGTTCCTGGAGGATGAAGGAAATGATACCATTGACTGGCCCCCACACTTCCCTGACCTAAATCCAATAGAACACCTCTGGGACGTGATGTTTCGGTCCATCCACCGCCGCCAGGTTGCACCTCAGACTGTCCAGGAGCTCAGTGATGCCCTGGTCCAGATCTGGGAGGAAATCCCCCAGGACACCATCCGTGGTCTCATTAGGAGCCTCCCCCGACGTCGTCAGGCATGCATACAAGCACGTGGGGGCCACACAGACTACTGAGGACCATTCTGAGTTGCTGCAATGACATTCCAGCAAAATGGACTCGCCTGCTGCATCATTTCTTCTTTGATTTTCGGGGTGTCTTTGAATTCAGTCCTCTGTAGGTCAATCATTTCCATCCAACGATGGGGCGTCCTTACATTCCTCACCCATCCCCCGTCCATGTCAGTATAGAGATCCAGCAGGAGATCCCTCCCCATTGAGATCTGATGGGTTGTCAGAGTGTTCCTCTCATTTCTCTGAGCCGTGTATTATAGGACCCGTCCTTTGTATGATCTGGTCGGTCTCCTGTGATGGGAGAATCGTGTTGTACATTGGATTCCTATACTGAGAGTGGAGTGATGAGGTGTCGGTGCTCAGGCTGGTTCTCACCCTCGTCGACAGGAAGTTCTATTGTTTTTCAGGGCGGGGTGACTCTCTAATTTTTATCATTAGTAAGCCGGGTCACTCCCGTCAGGATTGCTGAGATAAGCTCCTCCATGCAGCAATTACATGACATCAGATCAGATCCCGAGCCGTCTGCTAGAACTCAGTAATCAGCACCCTGGAGCTCGGTGAATGATCTGACAGATGGATGGAACTGCACTGTGTGTAATGGCAGGTTTGTCATCCAACACCTTCCATGATGGGGTAGAAGTCCAATCATTCCATGGAATTATTTGTGTCTTACAAATGGTAAATGGTGTGTTTACGGTGATACTTCCCGCACATTATTGGTGTCAGTGGGAGGAGGAGTGCCCCATCATTGGTGTCAGTGGGAGGAGTACCCCATCATTGGTGTCAGTGGGAGGAGGAGTACCCCATCATTGGTGTCAGTGGGAGGAACAGTGTCCCATCATTGGTGTCAGTGGGAGGAACAGTGTCCCATCATTGGTGTCAGTGGGAGGAACAGTGCCCCATCATTGGTGTCAGTGGGAGGAACAGTGCCCCATCATTGGTGTCAGTGGGAGGAACAGTGCCCCATCATTGGTGTCAGTGGGAGGAACAGTGCCCCATCATTGGTGTCAGTGGGGGGAACAGTGCCCCATCATTGGTGTCAGTGGGGGGAACAGTGCCCCATCATTGGTGTCAGTGGGGGGAACAGTGCCCCATCATTGGTGTCAGTGGGGGGAACAGTGCCCCATCATTGGTGTCAGTGGGGGGAACAGTGCCCCATCATTGGTGTCAGTGGGGGGAACAGTGCCCCATCATTGGTGTCAGTGGGGGGAACAGTGCCCCATCATTGGTGTCAGTGGGGGGAACAGTGCCCCATCATTGGTGTCAGTGGGAGGAATAGTGCCCCATTATTGGTGTCAGTGGGAGGAATAGTGCCCCATCATTGGTGTCAATGGGAGGAATAGTGCCCCATCATTGGTGTCAGTGGGGGGAACAGTGCCCCATCATTGGTGTCAGTGGGAGGAATAGTGCCCCATCATTGGTGTCAGTGGGAGGAATAGTGTCCCATCATTGGTATCAGTGGGAGGAATAGTGCCCCATCATTGGTGTCAGTGGGAGGAATAGTGTCCCATCATTGATATCAGTGGGAGGAATAGTGCCCCATCATTGGTGTCAGTGGGAGGAATAGTGCCCCATCATTGGTGTCAGTGAGAGGAATAGTGCCCCATCATTGGTGTCAGTGGGAGGAATAGTGTCCCATCATTGATATCAGTGGGAGGAATAGTGCCCCATCATTGGTGTCAGTGGGAGGAATAGTGCCCCATCATTGGTGTCAGTGAGAGGAATAGTGCCCCATCATTGGTGTCAGTGGGAGGAATAGTGTCCCATCATTGATATCAGTGGGAGGAATAGTGCCCCATCATTGGTGTCAGTGGGAGGAATAGTGCCCCATCATTGGTGTCAGTGAGAGGAATAGTGCCCCATCATTGGTGTCAGTGGGAGGAATAGTGTCCCATCATTGATATCAGTGGGAGGAATAGTGCCCCATCATTGGTGTCAGTGGGAGGAATAGTGCCCCATCATTGGTGTCAGTGAGAGGAATAGTGCCCCATCATTGGTGTCAGTGAGAGGAATAGTGCCCCATCATTGGTGTCAGTGGGAGGAATAGTGCCCCATCATTGGTGTCAGTGAGAGGAATAGTGCCCCATCATTGGTGTCAGTGGGAGGAATAGTGCCCTAAGGGTTATATAAATGCAAGCAGAGGGCCGCAGTTTGGAGACCACAGATCTATGGACATAAAAAGAATCCATCAAGTATATTCCACAACAGGTGCCACCACAGAAGGTAACAAAAGCTGTGCTTCCCCATCACCCACTCTGGCCTTCTTCTAACCGGTGGCAATGAAACACAACCGTGGCAGTGGGACCAGCGGTCTGCTCAAACCCAGCAGTCCAATCAGCAGCTGCAATTGAACCATCCTGTAGTGGGGGAGGGGGGGGGGGTCCAGATGTCACAGCAGCTGCAGTGGCTTGCTAGGAGGAGCCTGGGGCTACGTCCTGATGGGTAAACTGATGCCAGATCAGAGATGACGCAATCATGTAAATGCTGGTACCCGTGCCGTTCTTAGTTGTGTTGACAAATGTCTGACACAGACCAGCCCCCTGCTGCAGCCTCTTACCTTGTGACTTGCTATAAAGTTCCAATGCTGCAGTCTGATCGCTGGGGGAGGGGAGACCGAGGAAAATGCTTCCTGCAGCACACCAACGATATCATCTAAGCCAGGGATGGGCCACTGCGGCCCTCCAGCTGTTGTAGAACTACAAGTCCCATGAGGCATTGCAAAACTGACAGTTACAAGCATGGCTCCCAAAGGCAGAGGCATGATGGGACTTGTAGTTCACCAACAGCTGGAGGGCCACAGTTGCCCACCCCTGATCTAAGTGTGTGTGTGTGTATCGGTGCATTTCAGTGGTCAGTGACAGCTCACAGTCAACTACTGACAACAGGGACCCGGCCGGCGCGTCTCCCAATGACATCACTACTGCACAGCCAATCACACTGCGGCAGGATCAGGGGCCACACGAACCCACTCCGGGCATCCTGGCCCAGTGTAAAAAGGGGAATGGGGGAGGAGCTTCTCTGATGACATCACTGATGAATACTTTTTACAAAGTATCAGGAATTCATTCATGGAACTTTGGACCCGTTCACATCTTAAAATGCATTTTTTTTTTTTATCGTGCCTTGAAAATAATGGACTTCTAATGCCCCCAAAATGTGCCGAAATATCAGCCAGGCCCCATTGTTGGTAATGCACCGCGCATTGGGGTGTATTGTAAAGGCGATGCAATGGGGGGGGGGGCATTGATAACGAACGTGCTCATTGCCAGTGTGAATGGGCCGTGGAGGTTCCCAAGGTATGAGGAGTTAAACGTCAGCCAGGAGGGGGGGGGGGGTAGTCTGGCCCGGACACCACCCTCACATCTTGCCTTAGCTCAGAAAAATCCCAGGAATGTTCCTCCCCTCCACAATTCCAGGATGAGAAAGACGGACAATGAACAGAGCCAGAGAGACTGCAAACCGGCCTAGAGGTGATCCCCCCCATCATGTCTATCCGGTCCTGGGAGTGACACCCACCAGAATATACACCAACTGACCGGCACCCACCATCATGTATAGTTGCAAGAAAAAGTATGTGAACCCCTTGGGATTACGTGGAGTTTTGCATGAATTGGGCATAAAATGTGCTCTGAACGTCATCTAAGTCACAACAATAGAAGAACACAGTCTGCTGAACATAATACTACACAAACATTAGATGTTGCCATGGTTTAATTACACATAACATGTAAACATTCACAGTGCAGGGAGGAAAAAGTATGTGAGGCCCTAGCTTAATGACTTCTCCCAGAGCTAATTGGAGCCAGGAGTGAGCCAACCTTGACTCCAATCAGTGTGATGATATTGGATGTGTTGCTGACAGCTGTCCTGCCCTTAAAAAACACACACCTGTTTTGAGTTTACTGGTTTCAAGAAGCACTGATGTGAACCATGCCTCGCAGAAAAGAGCTCTCAGAAGACCTACCATCAAGAATTGTTGACTTGCATGAAGCTGGAAAGGGTTACAAAAGTATCTCCAAAAGCCTTGATGTTCATGTGTCCACGGTAAGACAGACTGTCTACAAATGGAGAAAGTTTAGCACTGTTGCTACTCTCCCTAGGCGTGGTCGTCCTGTAAAAATGACTGCAAGAGCACAGCGCAGAATGCTGCATGAGGTAAAGAAGAATCCCAGAGTGTCAGCTAAAGACCTACAGAAATCTCTGGCACATGCTAACATTTTTGTTGACACATCTACAATAAGGAAAACATTAAACAAGAATGGAGTACATGGGAGGACACCACGGAGGAAGCCATTGCTGTCCAAAAAGAATATTGCAGCACTTTTGAAGTTTGCAAAAGAGCACCTGGATGTTCCACAGCACTACTGGCAAAATATACTGTGGACAGATGAAACCAAGATTGAGTTGTTTGGGAAGAACACACAACACTATGTGTGGAGAAAAAAAGGCACAGCACACCAACATCAAAACCTCATCCCCACTGTGAAACATGGCGGAGGGAGCATCATGGTTTGGGGCTGCTTTGCTGCCTCAGGGCCAGGACGGATTGTTGTCATTGATGGGAAAATGAATTCCAGAGTTTATCAGGACATTTTGCAGGAAAACGTACGACCATCTGTCCGCCAACTGAAGCTCCGCAGAGGATGGGTGATGCAACAGGACAATGACCCAAAGCATACAAGTAATTCAACAAAACAATGGCTGCAACAGCACAGAATATGCCTTCTGGAGTGGCCCAGTCAGAGTCCTGACCTCAACCCGATTGAAATGCTGTGGCATGACCTTAAGGCTACGTTCACACTAGCCTTGTGTGCAGGCGACAGAGAGGCGTCTGGGAAGCGTTTTTACCGCTTCCCAAACGCCTCTGCCAATTCTCCACATTACAGCACATGGTGCTGTTCTAACGGGAGCGTTTGCGTCGCGTCACGTTGCGTCGCGGCAAAACGGACGCCTCTGGACGAGTCAGGAGGCTTTGAAGCCTCCTATTCTCGTCTATGGTGCCGCTCCGCAAACGCCCGGCCGGCGTTTGCGGTGCGGTTGCGACGCGGTTGCGGGGCGTTTGCGGAGCGGTAACACCACTCAAACTGCATTATAGGCGTTTGTGGGGCGTTATTAACGCTCGGCAAACGCCTAGCAACCGCCGCTAAACCACGCAAACGCCGGACCAACGCTTGCCAAACGCTATAGGGGCGTTTGGCAAGCGTTGGCAAAACAGCCTTGTGTGAACGAGCCCTAAGAGAGCGATTCACACCAGACATCCCAAGAATATTGCTACACAAACAGTTTTGTGAAGAGGAGTGGTCCAAAATGACTCCAGATCGTTGTGGAGGTCGGATCTGCAACTACAGGAAACGTTTGGTTGAGGTTATTGCTGCCAAAGGAGGGTCAACCAGTTATTAAGTCCAAAGGTTCACATACTTTTTCCTCCCTGCACTGTGAATGTTTACATGTTATGTGCAATTAAACCATGGCAACATCTAATGTTTGTGTAGTATTATGTTCAGCAGACTGTGTTCTTCTATTGTTGTGACTTAGATGACGTTCAGAGCACATTTTATGCCCAATTCATGCAAAACTCCACGTAATCCCAAGGGGTTCACATACTTTTTCTTGCAACTGTACATCCGGACCTGGGAGTGACACCCGCCAGAATATACACCGACCGTCACCCACCATCATGTACATCCGGAACTGAGAGTAACACCCGCTAGAATACACACCGACCGTCACCCGCCATCATGTACATCCGGTCCTGGGAGTGACACCCGCCGGAATATACACCAACGGTCACCCATCACCTTCTAATTCCCCCCACAACCTCTGACCTGAGCTATAGATATAGACAGACATCCACTCGACCCCCCAGGCCTTTTCTGGAATTTTTTTCGCAATACCAGCGGATTAATTAGTTTTCAATACATTTACACATTTTTTTGTAATCATGTCCCTGTACAGTATTTATGCCTTGAAAGTGCACTTTATAAAGAGTTTGGAACAGATAAAGAAAACATTTTTTTTTTTACTTTTATCTGACCTCCGGAACGGATTAATTGGTTTTCAATGCATTCCTGAAGTTTCACAATACGACAAATCCCGCAAAACGCATTACATTTTTCAACCAAGGTATGCGTGCGTGCGTGCGTATATATATATATATATATATATATATATATATATACATACATACATACATATATACACACACATACATACATATATATATATATATATATATATACATACATACATACATATACACACACACATTTGCACTCTGCCGGTGTCAGGCGACGCTCTCAGGGATGAACTTCCACAGTCATGTGACACCCATGCGGGAGGCGAGTACTGAAGGTCAGAGTGCAATTAAAGTGCATGTCCCCTCCGCTCACACAGATATGTCAGTGACTGGTGGATGCTGCAGATGAAGGGCCCCATTCACACCAACACATCAGACAACACAGATGCATGGCGCAGTGATGCAACGCATGCTGCATTTTTAATAAGTTTTGCATTTTTGTGTTTTCTCCTTTTTTGCAATTTCCTGGGGCAAAATGAACATGCAAAAAAAAAAAAAAAGTACTTACCGGTATAACCCCTCACTGTGATTGGCTGTCATAGTGGTCACATGACCAGAAGCTCATCCCACCACCTCCTGATCACAGAGGCCGTGAGGAGTCTACGACAGCTCGGTGCTCTCAGCATGCTTTAAGCAAAGGAACCTCAGCCGCCATTGGTGCATTTGTGCGGTGTGCGCATTAAGGACCCGCCTCCCTGTCCCTGCACATACAGTATGCATTACATGGTCAGCAGAGGGTTAAAGTTTGTCCAATCAAAACGGTTTATTTTTGTTATCACTTTAATTTGGATTAGAGCAATTAGGACTTAGAACTGCAGTCAGAATCTGGCCAATTGAATGAATGAACATCTAAGTGCTTGACATGCCTAAATGTCATGTAAATGTTTTTAATGCGTGCTTCTTCCGCCACGCGGGTCTCCCATCTCGTGCAGCGTGTCTCCCGTCTCATGTACCCCCCTTACCTTGTGCGACTGCCAGGAAGAAGTTGGGGGTGATGCAGAAAGCAGAAAGCTCAGGGTCTGGAGGAGGACCAGAGGAGGGCTGGTGCCTGCTGAATGCTGAGCCCAGGGGAGGGGGAGAAGAGGGGGTGCTGTGGCTGCACAGAGAGGTGCAGGATATGTAGGACAAGTTCTGTCCTCCTCTCTGCTGAGACAAGGTGGGCATGGAGATGAAGTGGGTGCCACAGCTGCAGGAGAGGTGTGAGGGCCTGTGGGTCTTGTTGAGAGTCCCCCACCCTCTCCTACGTCACAATGCACCCCCCTGCCAGGAAGAAGTTGGGATGGATGTGGAAAGCAGAAAGTTCAGGGTCTGGTGGAGGTCCAGAGGGCGGCTGGAGCCTGCTAAATGCTGAGCCCAAGGGAAGTGGAGCTGTGGCTGCACAGAGAGGTGCAGGATCTGTAGGAGGAGTTCGGTCATCCTCTCTGCTACCAACTGCTGAGACAAGACTAAGTGGGTGCTGCAGTTGCAGGACAAGTGTGAGGGTCAGTGAAATGGCCTGGGGGGCCAGACTCAGCCGGTGGGTCTTGTGTTTGACACACGTTCTGCGGTGGGTCTCCCGTTTCATGGGGCATGCTGCAGAACACGTGTCAAACACAAGACCCACAGGCTACGTCCGGCCCTCCATGTCACTTCACGTGTCCCTCACACCTCTCCTGCAGCTGCGGCACCCACTTCATCTTCACGCCCACCTTGTCTCAGCGTCTCAGCAGTTGGCAGCAGAGAGGATGACAGAACTCCTCCTACAGATCCTGCTACTCTCTCTGCAGCCACAGCACCCCCTCATCTCCACCTCTCCTGGGCTCAGCATTTAGCAGGCTCCAGCCCTCCTCTGGTCCTCCTCCAGACAGATAACTTTCTGCTTTCCACATGCATCCCCAACTTCTTCCTGGCAGAAGCACAAGGTGGGGTGTGGGGTGCCCTGTGATGTAGGGGAGGGTGGGGGACTCTTAACCTCTGATGGTGGGAGGAGGAGGCTCTTGACATCTGATGTAAGGAAGGGCAGGATGTTCTGGACATCCAGTCCTACATACTACATATACAACCAGCCCCTGTGAGGGAAATCTTAAATGCCTATGCGGCCCACAATGAAATGACGTTTTACACCCGTGCTGTGGGACATAGAACCTGGAGACATGCTGTAGGAGATGGAGCCTGAAGATGGCCAACAAGAGACTGCTAGAGATCACGGCCATTATAAATTCCTTCCATTGACTGCTGGGGTCTGCAGAGGGCTGCACAGAAAGTACCACGGGGGCCGCATGTGGCCTCTGTGCCCTAGATTAGGCCTCCAGGTTTAGAGGCTTCAGTGACTTTCTTCAGTGACCCCCGGGCCATCTCTCAGCTCTGACTGACGGCAGCGGAACATTCCAGCATGCCGGGCATTCTGCTGGGTGACCAGGACCGGCAGGAACTTGCAGGACACACACAGATGGCAAGACACATAACTGGAGGCGTGTGCACACAGGACCGCATTCCATCACAGCAGGTGACACGCTGCCTGGCCGGCCTGTACAGGACTACAGGAAGTGCGGGAGGAAGAGGATGCACAGCGGCAACGTATTCCCGACACAATGATCCCCCAACTTCTCATAGAAGTTACAGTGGAAGGGTTTGGGAGAAGGCCGAGAGTCCCATTGTACGCAGTAGAAGGATGGATACTACAGTTTCAGGCCGCATTCAGACTTTTGTATCCCATGGTGGGGCGTTATCACTCGATAGGCTGTGTATTCATGAACGTTGGGTCATTGTGAATGGGCCACCCAACGTGGCAGAACGGTGACCTCCATTGTACAGTCAATGGGCGCCATTAACAATCAATCACAACACAGAGAAGGTGCCCCATCACATCAGGCCTGCCTGCACCAGGGCAACTCAAGATGCTAATCCCGGATTAAATGGGTCCCAGAAGGCACCCCAGAGTGCAGCAGCACAGATCAGGTGTCCCCCACCCCATCAGGGTCACCTTTCACATCAGAGGGCTCCCCCAATCACATCAGGCCTGCCTGCTCCAGGCAAAATCAAGATGCTAATCAAGAGCTAAATGGGTCCCAGAAAGCACCTCAGTGTGCAGCGGCACAGGTGTCCCCCACCCCATCAGAGTCACCTTTCACATCAGAGGGCACCACCAATCACATCAGGCCTGCCTGCTCCAGGGAAAATCAAGATGCTAATCCAGAGCTAAATGGGTCCCAGAAAGCACCTCAGTGTGCAGCGGCACAGAGCATGTGTCCCCCACCCCATCAAGGTCACCTTTCACATCGGAGGGCACCACCAATCACATCAGGCCTGCCTGCTCCAGGGAAAATCAAGATGCTAATCCAGAGCTAAATGGGTCCCAGAAAGCACCTCAGTGTGCAGCGGCACAGGTATCTCCCACCCCATCAGGGTCACCTTTCACATCAGAGGGCCCCCCATTCACATCAGGCCTGCCTGCTCCAGGGAAAATCAAGATGCTAATCCAGAGCTAAATGGGTCCCAGAAAGCACCCCAGAGTGAAGCGGCACAGAGCATGTGTCCCCCACCCCATCAAGGTCACCTTTCACATCGGAGGGCACCACCAATCACATCAGGCCTGCCTGCTCCAGGGAAAATCAAGATGCTAATCCAGAGCTAAATGGGTCCCAGAAAGCACCTCAGTGTGCAGCGGCACAGGTATCTCCCACCCCATCAGGGTCACCTTTCACATCAGAGGGCCCCCCATTCACATCAGGCCTGCCTGCTCCAGGGAAAATCAAGATGCTAATCCAGAGCTAAATGGGTCCCAGAAAGCACCCCAGAGTGAAGCGGCACAGAGCATGTGTCCCCCACCCCATCAAGGTCACCTTTCACATCGGAGGGCCCCCCCATTCACATCAGGCCCACCTTCACCATGGCAAATAAAGATGCTAATCCAGGGCTAAATGGGTCCCAGAAGGCACCCCAGTGTGCGGTGGCACAGATGTCCCCCACCCCATCAGGGTCACCTTTCACATCGGAGGGCCCCCCATTCACATCAGGCCCACCTTCACCATGGCAACTGAAGATGCTAATACCAGGGCTAAATGGGTTCCATGCTCGGAGCACCCACGGGGATCAAGAAAGCACCCCAGTGTGCATAGGCACCCTGGTTAAGAAATTCCAAAAGGTACAATCCAGAAAGTGACTGTGGTCACCCTAGGATATGAAGTGTGTTACTTGGGAGGACCAGTGGGTGAAAAAGAAAAAAATCCAGGAAAACTAATGCAACCATCACATCTTAGAACCAGTAAGCTGTGATATATTTTACATTACTTTCCTTATGCACTTGAACTTACATAGGCAAAAGATCCAGGGCTCAGCGCAGACTTTGACCTTCAGGAAAGGCCCTCTTATTCAATTTGGCCCCTTCCATAAATGCATAAAAAAGGGGCAAAAAAAAAAACCGGTTGGGGGGGGGGGGGTGAATAGATAATATACATCTTTCCCTGGCTTCTTTAACGCAGGGGGTGACGCCATCCTCCTCCTGACAAGATCCCCGCGAATGCTGAGTAACCCAAATCTTCTGAAAGACACTTATGGAGGATCATCTTCTTGCAAGGTTTGGGCCACCTGGCATACTCCACATTTTTGGCCAGAGGAGGACGTCACCCTCTCACCCTCACGTAGGTGCTGTGGTAGGAAGCCGGGGAAATAAAAGTATATTGTCTAATTTTTGAGTCCCCAAAAGGTATTTTTTTTTTTTTTACCAGTTTTTAGTTTTAAGGAGGGGGATGGGGGCACTTTGAGTAAGCAGACCTGGTCTCCGAGGTGCAAGGTTCACTTTCCACAGACGGGTGTCCTATGCAGCCTACTACATTACAACACGTGCTATTCCGACCCGCTTTCCCTGCAATACAAATACAGGTCAACAGAGCCGGCTGCATTTAACCCCTTCCAGTCCGGACACTTTCCCCCCCTTCCAGTCCAGGCCAATTTTCAGCTTTCAGCGCTGTCACACTTTGAATGACAATTGCGCGGTCATGCAACACTGTACCCATATGAATTTTTTAGCATTATTTTGATGGTATTTATTCACCTCTGAGATTTTTATTTCTTTTGCTATATAAAATAAAAATGTCCAAAAAGTTTGAAAAAAAGTGTTTTTTGCAAATAAATATTTCATCATAAATCTTGTCCAAAATTTATTCCGTTATCTTTTTAGTAAAAAAAAAAAAACAAAAAAAACCCAAATTAGTGTATAACCAAAAATTTAAAAAAAAAAATTTTTACATTAATTTTATTTTTTTTATATTATATTATTAATGTTTTTTTTTCTACATACTGTCACCCTAGCAGTACAGTCACCATGGTGACACTATACTACTTGTGGGGGGGGACTAAGATTGTTTTTTTTTTTACACCGATTGCTTTTACACCCATAAAGGCTGTAAAAGCAATCATTTCTCCTCCTCTCTGGCTGCATTCTTGCAGCCATTGAGAAATACTGTGTGAGCTGTGATTGGTCACAGCTTGTCACATGGTACAAGGCTGTTGTGAATAGCCCTGTACCATGTGACCTCTGTGATCATTCACAGATTTCACACGTAGTAAGGAATGATGTCATAAGTGACATCTTGCTTACTACTCTGCATGTGATCACTGATTGGCCAATCAGTGATCACATGATCGGGACCTCGCACAGAAGTCCCGTACGACGATCGGTGTTCCACTGTGTCCGGAGGACACAGCGGGCACTGGATCGCGGTGCTGCGCGCTCCCAGGGAGCGCCAGAATGGCGGGCGCCGTTTATGAATGACAACTCGCCCCTGCACTGCCACCGTCTGGCCGTTTATATACAGCAGCCGGGCGGAAAGTGGTTAAAAGGAACCCAAATCAAGGTAAGGTGAAACGCAGCATAAGAGCCATCATTCACACTGCAACATCGAAGAAAAATGGATATCTGCTGATCTGCATTTCAAACCCACATTGAACGCAGGTGGTTACAGCAATTTTCCAGCAAAAAAAAAAAAATGCACAATGTATTTAAGCCCCCAAAAAATTATTTTCTTTAGCTGTGGATGTGCGAGTGTGGAAGGGTCGGATCTTTTGTCAGGTTTTTATTGCTGCCTATAGGAGTCCCCACTGGGTAGACATTCTCAGTATTTGCCTTGTTGTCCATTCTTACCGAGACGGCCAGTGACAACAAATCCAAAATGTTTAGTTGTTACCAGAAAGTAAGGGAAGATTTTCCAATGGGGACACCTGTTTCGGTGACAACTAAGGGGGGGATTTCTCCTCACTTCCTGTGGTGTCTGTAGGGCAGGTAACAGGCACATTAGGAGAAATAATCCCAATTGAACACACAATAAACAAAAAACACACCACCACACACACACACCACCACACCACGAGTTCTAACCCTTGTTTAGGCTATCCAAAACAGGAACCAAAGTTTAGATTTTGTCTCTTAACAGGAACAGAAAAGAAATGTGGGCAGGTAAACACAGTGATACCGTATTTTTGCTCCATAAGACGCACCTAGGTTTTAGAGGCAGAAAACAGGAAAAAAAATTTCTGAACTACTGGACTGCGGACACAGCACAGGAGATGACCAGAGACTGCGGACACAGCACAGGGGATGACCAGAGACTGCGGACACAGCTCAGGGGATGACCAGAGACTGCGGACACAGCTCAGGGGATGACCAGAGACTGCGGACACAGCTCAGGGGATGACCAGAGACTGCGGACACAGCTCAGGGGATGACCAGAGACTGCGGACACAGCTCAGGGGATGACCAGAGACTGCGGACACAGCTCAGGGGATGACCAGAGACTGCGGACACAGCTCAGGGGATGACCAGAGACTGCGGACACAGCTCAGGGGATGACCAGAGACTGCGGACACAGCTCAGGGGATGACCAGAGACTGCGGACACAGCTCAGGGGATGACCAGAGACTGCGGACACAGCTCAGGGGATGACCAGAGACTGCGGACACAGCTCAGGGGATGACCAGAGACTGCGGACACAGCTCAGGGGATGACCAGAGACTGCGGACACAGCTCAGGGGATGACCAGAGACTGCGGACACAGCTCAGGGGATGACCAGAGACTGCGGACACAGCTCAGGGGATGACCAGAGACTGCGGACACAGCTCAGGGGATGACCAGAGACTGCGGACACAGCTCAGGGGATGACCAGAGACTGCGGACACAGCTCAGGGGATGACCAGAGACTGCGGACACAGCTCAGGGGATGACCAGAGACTGCGGACACAGCTCAGGGGATGACCAGAGACTGCGGACACAGCTCAGGGGATGACCAGAGACTGCGGACACAGCTCAGGGGATGACCAGAGACTGCGGACACAGCTCAGGGGATGACCAGAGACTGCGGACACAGCTCAGGGGATGACCAGAGACTGCGGACACAGCTCAGGGGATGACCAGAGACTGCGGACACAGCTCAGGGGATGACCAGAGACTGCGGACACAGCTCAGGGGATGACCAGAGACTGCGGACACAGTTCAGGGGATGACCAGAGACTGCGGACACAGTTCAGGGGATGACCAGAGACTGCGGACACAGTTCAGGGGATGACCAGAGACTGCGGACACAGTTCAGGGGATGACCAGAGACTGCGGACACAGTTCAGGGGATGACCAGAGACTGCGGACACAGTTCAGGGGATGACCAGAGACTGCGGACACAGTTCAGGGGATGACCAGAGACTGCGGACACAGTACAGGGGATGACCAGAGACTGCGGACAGCACAGGGATGACCAGAGACTGCGGACAGCACAGGGATGACCAGAGACTGCGGACAGCACAGGGATGACCAGAGACTGCGGACAGCACAGGGATGACCAGAGACTGCGGACAGCACAGGGATGACCAGAGACTGCGGACAGCACAGGGATGACCAGAGACTGCGGACAGCACAGGGATGACCAGAGACTGCGGACAGCACAGATGACTGCTGACCTTTGGGGAGGTGGGGAGCGGGTACCTGAATTTGACAGGTACCCGCTCTTACTTCCGCAGAGTTTTTGTTTGATCTTACCTGATCCTCGATCCAGCCGCGTTCTGTCTTCCCGGCTTCTGTAATGGCGCTCGGCATGACAGCCGGGTGCCCAGTGCGCATGAGCGAGAAGCACTTGCGCTTTGTGATTGGTCCGGTGGCTTCTGGGATCTGTCATGTGTCCCAGGTACCGCCTTACCATTCACAAAAAGCACCGCTTCTTGCGCATGTGCACTGGGCACTTGGCTGTCATGCCCACACTACAGAAGCCGGAAGACAGCGCGCCGCTGGATAGAGGAACAGGTAAGATCAAAGAACAAAGAAGTAAGAGTGGGTACCTGTCAAATTCAGGTACCCGCTCCCCCCCCTCCCCAAAGGTCAGCAGTCATCTCCATAATGTCCCGCTGCAGAGCTGAGCGGCCGGCCCGGTATTCTGACACGGCCGCGGTGGAAATACCGGACCGGCCGCTCCATAAGACGCACTGACATTTTCCCCCCTTTTTTGGGGGGAAAAAAAGTGCGTCTTATGTAGCGAAAAATACGGTAGTTTACTATATGAGCATACAGCAAAGTCTTCCTCTAAGGCAGTGGTTCTCAACCTGGGGGTCGAACGACCCTTCCACAGGGGTCCCCTAAGACCATCAGAAAACACATATTTCTGATGTGTAAAGAGCAGCTACTGTGTAGAAAACAGCTGCTGTGTTGAAAGCAGCTACTCTGTTAAAAGCAGCTACTGTGTTGAAAGCAGCAGTATTGGAGGTAAAACTACACTTCATGAATTATAATTACTGGGTAAATAATTTTATGGTTGGGGGGTCACCACAACATGAGGAACTGTATTAAAGGGTCCCGGCATTAGGAAGGTTGAGAACCACTGATCTAAGGCCTCATACATGCGGGCACATAACCTGCAGGCGTAGTTCCTGGGCTACCCATAGTAATGAATGGCTGTACACGGATAAACACCGCACATGCGCAAAGCCATGCGCTGGCATAAACCCCGGAATGTGGCTTGTGTGCGTCCAGGGATTCACACGCGTGCACTGCATGTACAGCCACACATTGATATGGACATCTGTCGGCAGACGCGGTGTCTCCCAGGTGCGGAAACACGCCGATAACTTACATTTCATGGTTTCCCGTGCCCGGTATGCGATCTCAAGCGGTATGTGCCGGGTGGGAATGCACCTTATGGTTCACTGACCTTACAAACATGCTCCTCTCCATCACCGGACAATGCAGGTTCTCCCCCTCGCTCGCTCTGCACTCCTAGGCATCCTCTTCGGTCAATGGGTGGCTACTAATGATGTGCACAGGAGGAGCTACATCGTCCCCAACACCAGACCCATCCCCAGCACCTTCCTCTATGGCAGTGCATGCGCCATAGACAAATACTCACTAAATAAGTTGCTTAATGAAGAGAAAGTCGTTTTTTTCAGCAGAGGAGTCCTTTGTATGCCAAAAATCCAAACTTAGAATTTTTTTTTTTGGTACTTTTTGCAACATTAATCCACTTTAATGTAGAAAGAAAAAAATAAAACCTCCCTCTGCTCAGACACGGCACTGACACAAGTTAGAGGGATTAAAGTCAACGATTACCTCCAAATCACTGAGCACAAAGGCGGACAGATGTGGACCGGTTGTTCTTGTTCTCGCGGATTAAGGAATTAGTGCCGTTTATGGTGATACAGGGCAATTAATAAATTTTTATGAGGATGCTGTGCATAATTCCCAGAAGTGATAAAGCCTTCACGTGGCAAACATATCACACAGAACACTACGAGGAGGAGATTTCCAGCCTTCTCAAAAGCAGATACTGGAACCTTCCAACGAAGGGGAAAGCAACAATGTCCCTGCAAAGGGCTCCTCAACACCCATATACGGACGGGCCTTACCTGCCCTCCCTTGCAGTTCCACCGTAGTGATAATACCACGTACTTCTTGGTATAGAGCCGTGGTCTCCAAACTGCAACCCTTTGCCTACCTATATCCAGACCTTGGGGCACTATTCCTCCCACTGCCAACGACGGGGCACAGTTCCTCCCACTGCCACAGTTTGGGAACCACTGGTGTAGAGCATTTATGTTTTGTTCCCTGGAATTCACTCTTGGAGCCTGTGCATAATTACGGGGGCAGTTTTCAAGGATCTAAGAGATGCCAGAAAAAGGAATATGGAAGATTGGGGTGACAGTATTAGTCACGTAACTATCATTCTGGGAAGAACTTCTGATTTCCCATTCATGTGCCACCCCTTTCCATGTCTACAGCCTTTTGTGAACAAATTCCGAGAAACCACCTCGAAAATGCTCTACACATGCATGAGACTTGACGTCAACAGTGGCAGGCCACCTATGCCCGGAAGGCAAGTAGATACCAGTATCAAACATGGCACCAGTGTCCAAGAAGGGGAGAGGTGGATTTGTAAGCGGTATGTTAAGCACACAGTGTAGTTGCTACTTTTTGGAAAGTTGTCTTTATATACAATTTTTATTTTATTGGATACTTACAATTCCACTTTCACATATATACCAAATAGTAAAAGGTTAAAAAGGAAGCAAGTGGCCGTGCCCATTTGAGGCTGTCAACTTGTACGCCCTTAAACATCTGCCTCTCCAGGTTTTATCCTAGTTATGAGAGTACATTATAATTAGCAAGTCTTCTCTCTATAAATAGTTATGTGGAAGACAGGGTGAGTACGAGTAACAAAAAAACAGGCAGCTGCATGTGGCTGCAGAGACCCATCACCAGGATAAAGCCCACAATATTGATCCCCATCACCCCAAGCACCCTTGGAAGGGCAAAAAGTCTTATAAACCCGAAAAATCACATTTCATCGGATCTCACTGAATGACCACAAAAGGTTCACAAACCTGACAAACCCCATTTCCCAGTGGGACAGTAGAGGGTCAATAAACCAATATTACCCTTTCTCCAGGGGCTTAGATGCTTGCAGAGGCTCATAACCAGGATAGTGCATGCTCCACTTGGCCTCAACAGTTCACAAACCCAATAAACTTTCATCCCAAACCTCCTTGAATGGGCCAAGAGACTTAAGAACCCAATAAATCCTATTCCATCACACTTCGCTGAACCATCAGAAACCTGATAAACCCCATTTTCCTAAGCCTCAGACAGTAAATTATAGAACCAATACAGTTCATTATGTAGAGCCCTCAATAGCTGCAATGGTCAATAGCTGGGATAAAGCTATTATATAAACACCTATTATTCAATGCCTCCTCAGATGCGCAAACAATTTCCACAGAACTCCCTGATCACTGAATGACCACAAACCAGATAAACTCCATTTTCACCAGCCTCATTGGACACAAAAGGGCTGTTAAACCAATACTGCACATTCACCAGAGCCTTAGATGGCTGCAGAGACCCAAGACAGGGGTAAAACCTACTCAGTTAGGCATCAGAAGTTCATAAACCCAACACCTATCAACCCAAGGCCCATTCGATGGGCAAAAAGACTTATGTGCACAAAGAATCCCATTCCTTCAGACCTCACTGAATAACCACCGGAGGTTCCCAAACCCAATAAATCCCATCTTCCCCAGCCCCATTGGACAGTAGAGGGTTGTTACACCAATACTGCCCATTATATAGAGCCTTAGATGGCTGCATAGTCCCAAAATTAGGATAAAGATCACTCTTTTTGGCCTGTTCATAAACCAAACAAACACCTATTACTCCAAGCCTCCTCAGATGGGTAAAGAGACCTACAAACTCAAAAAACATAACATTTTCCTCAGACCTCACTGAATGACCAAAGAGGCTGACAAACATTTTCTTTAGCCTCATTGGACAGTAAAGGGTTGTTAAACCAATACTGCCCATTCACCAGAGCCTTAGATGGCTGCAAAGGCCCACGATAAAAAGGTAAAGCCTGCTCTATTAGGCCTCAGCAGTTTAAACACCCAACACCTATCAACCCAAATCTCGCTGGATAGGCAAAAAAAGACTCACGAACCCAATAAAACCTAACTCTCAGACCTCATTGAATGACCAGAGGTTCACAAATCTAATATGTCTCATTTTCCCCAGCCTCATTGGACAGTAAATGTTTGGTAAACCAATACTGTCCATTCTTTAGAGCAGCATTGTCCAGCCGGGGTTCCATGGAATCCTAGTGTCTCTCAAGATGTTACTTGAGCAATCAGCAATTTCTGCCTCTCAGATAAGTTCCCACTGACACCACTGATCTTATTAGCACTCTGTAAGGGGTAATTCTTCCCAATGACAAGTTAAAAATGAGCATTCTTCCCAATGATCATCACACTAAAGTATCACGAGTTGTAGATACAGTATAGGAATTTTAGCAGGGGTTCCCTGAGACTGAAAAGGTGTTTCAAAGGTTCCTCTCTGCTGAAAAGGTTGAGAAAAGCTGCTTTAGAGCCTTAGATGGAAGAACAGATTCATAACCAGGATATAACACCACTAGATTTGGTCTCAGCAGTTAATAAACCAAATTAACACTCATAAATAGTGGTGCACTGCAATGAAAACTCTGGTGCCGAAAAAGAAAATTCAGGATGCACTTGGCCGCAAACCGGAATGGGCATTTTTTTAAAAAATTAATATATATTTTTTTGAAAAAGAAAAAAAAAAAAAAAATACACTTTGGTTTTTGTTTTGTTTTTTTTAATCAAACAATATATACCCCAATTTGTTTGTAAGATATGAAAGAGGATGTTACAGCGAGTAAATAGATACCGAACATGTTACGCTTTAAAATTGCGCACGCTCGTTGAATGGCGGCAAACTACAGTACTTAAAAATCTCCATGGGTGACTGGATCAATTCCTGCTTACTGATCCAGAGTGTCACGATATGAGTTCTCTGCCAGCCCAGTTATTAATCCCCAGGTATTAATTCCTTGTTGCTAATCCCTCCTGGCCATAGGAAGAGCCTCCTCCAATTAGTATTCACTCCTGTGTGCCAAAGGCCCCTAGCTGTAATTAAGGCTCCCCCTCCACAAAAGGTCCCAAATTCAATTAGTGTATACATCCCTAATTAGTGCCTTACTTTTGTATTAATGTGTTTCCCCCACTGTTACACTGTTTGCAGCTGCAAATCCAATTATCCTGTTTCAGTGTCCAGCCTGTCCAACCAGTATTTTCTGTTTACAGCTACAAATTAAATTACTATAGTTCCATTCCTGTCCATTCTCTTCATCCCCTCCCTCCTAGATTGTAAGCTCGAAAGAGCAGGGCCCTCGAACCCCTCGTGTATCACATTGTATTGGTATTGTTCTGTCACATGTTCTGTCCCCCTTTGTAATGTACAGCGCTGAGCGAACTATTGGCGCTTTATAAATACTGTATAATAATAAATAATAATAATTGTCACCTGCTAATGACTCCCCCCCCCCCAACCTCTCATCCTGCTCAGGGGGCTTAAGAGGCCAGTATTGGTCTCTCTTGTTGAGCCATTCAGCTGGGCAACCACTGAGGGGTCCAGCTGGACTCTAGTGGCCCCCCGGCTCTGCCTGAGCCCCATTGGAGGAAGGGGGACCCCAGAAGCTACATCAGCCCTGCCTGAAACGCTATCAGCTTTGCCAGAGACTACCACATCAGCTCTGCCTGAGACCACCGCATCAGCTTTGCGTGAGTGTATGCTCTCCTTGTGCTGACTGCTTATGAACTGCCTCTTGGATTACAAATTGCTGTAGAGACTTTAACTTTGCCCACCGGGGCTGGATTACAAGTATTTTGGACTCTCTCTCCCTGCACTATTCCCCATTGAGTGACTGTTGTCTGTTTTAATAAAGCTTTAAGTGTTTGCCGTCTGCCTTGTGTGTCTTCGGCCGTCTTCGCTCCCCGCATCTTCAGTGTGGCCACCCAGCTTGCGGCCTCACAGCCGGGTGCCCACTGCGCATGCGCAAGAAGCACTGCGCTTTGTGAAAGTCCACAGTCTTCTAGGACCTGTCACATGTCCCACAAGACTATGGAGAGAGAGAGGGGGGAACAACTTCCGCTTCCGATCACCTTAGGCGATTGCTGCGGAAGTGGGAGCGGGCACTTGTCAAATTCGGGTACCCGCTCCCCAATGGTGCCAATCCTTAATGGGGAGCGGGGAGACAAAGGCTTAAAGCGGAACTTCCCCTTTTGGGTGGAGCCCCGCTTTAAATACACTACAATGCACGCGAGTTGTTAAGTTGGATTCGGGTGTCATTGGGAACGAATGGCGCTCGTGCTTATAAATAAACGATCCTGTTGCTTAGAACATGATGTAAGCGATGCTAAAAACAATCCCGTTATGCAATGTCTGTATATCAGCATCTACTACCTTGGAGTACACCGCGGGTCTCAGCTAACATTGTTTTGCCTGATGGGTTCTACTTGTACTATGAAACAATGTAATATTTATTTTATAATGTGAAAATAAAAACAATTTTTTATTTTTTTTTTTAAATAAATGTTTTTGAGGCCAACACTAAAACTAAAAAAACTTACACATTCCTGTCCTGGAAGGCACAAGTGTGAATTCTCACCTAGTTTGCATGTATTATATTATATTTGCCGTGCATTAAAGTGCTGCTCACAATAAATCAGACTGGAATGTACCGCGCTGTGCACAGTGCCAGGCATTGAGTTCATGGCAATGCAAAAATCTGAGTGTACCCTCAAATAAACCAATAAACCGCTGAACACCAATAAACCAATTTTTTTGTTATATCTGTTAAATACGTGAAAAAAAAAAAAATTATATATTTTTATATATATATATATATATATATATATATATATATATATATATATATATACACATACACATACACACACACACATCCATTAGAGGGAGGTGTTCTGTAGGACAATTACAGGGGTGACAACACTGCTACTCCACAGATACCGCATGGTGTGTGAGCGTTGTCACCCTAGGACAGGAAATGTCTTTCTGGCAAGATCACCAGAAAACAAAAACTCTTAACAAAAAGAAAACAAATGCAGCCACTGGTGACACCAATACAGTGATCAGATAGAATTCTGTAGGAAGGACACTGACTGGGAAGGGATATCATCTAGGGGCAATCAAGGGGGTTGTTAGCCTAACAGGTGTAATGTGTGTAATATAGTGGTGCACCGAAATTAAAATTCTTGTGCCAAAACCGGTACCGAAAATTCAGAATGCACGTGGCCAAAAACCGAAATATCTGAGTATGTGGGGGTGGGGAGGCTCCAATTTTTTTGTATATTTTCTGCTTTAAATGTATATTTATTTTAACTTATGGTTTTTGTTACCATCACATAGGGGACCAAGAGTCTCCTACGTGATAGCATATAAGTGACAGAACCTCTTTGTAGGGGGGAGGGGGCAGCGTGTGCAAGGAGGGGGCAGGAGAGGAGCAGTGTATACAGAGAGGCTCCCTCACTGGCTGTCGCTATAGGTCAGTGCCAGTTTTTAAATTTTTTCTTCACTATAGCATACAGAGAATGAGCTGTCACTTTTCCTGGAGCTAAAGGAAGCAAAGGGGTGGGTTCACTGGGTAATATCACTGGGTGACCCCGCCCCTTTGTTTCCTTTAGTCCTCCGAGAATGACAGCTCCTTCTCTGAGCTATATTAAAGGAAAAAAAAAAACAAACAAAAAAACGGTAATTACATTAAAAAAAAAGGCATGTTTTTAAACGTAATTACCTGGCTTTTGTTTCCCTTTACTATTGCTCAGAGAAGGAGCTGTCATTCTCGGAGGACTAAAGGAAACAAAGGGGCGGGGTTACCCAGTGCTATTACCCAGTGACCCCATCCCTTTGATTCCATTAGCTCCAGGGAGAGTGACAGCTCATTCTCTGAGCTATAGTGAACAAAAATTAAAAAGCCAGGTAATTACATTTAAATACCGGCACTGACATATAGGCAGCCAGTCACTGTATACACTTCTTCTCTCGTGCCTTTCTCCACCGCCCCATATCATCTGCAGTACAACCCTGTATCAGCTAAATCTTTCCTGTCGGCAAAATGCCGATAGGGCTATTTTCGGCAGATATGGTTCGGCGGCCGAAATTTCAGTGCATCCCTAGTGTAATATGTGCTGCTTGTACTTACAGATCTGGCTGTTTTTTCTCCCTGCTTTTCAAAGAGAAGAAAAAGCTAGATTGCTGTTCTGTTTACACAGAGTTCTGTATGTCAGCCAGCCAATCAACAAGTTTCAGATGAAATCATTGGCCGAAACCTGCTGACTAATTTGTGTTGTGTCTAATCACAGCACGGATGAGCAGGGGGGGGCTTGCGCATGCGTACCCCAAACCCAGAAGTCGTCCGTCAACGTACATGTAAGTTGCTGAGCCTGACCTTGCCACTCGCTCACGGTACATTTATTGTCAGCGGGTCGGCAAGTTTGTGTTTGAATACGAGTTTAATTATTGCAATTCCATTCTAGTCAATTAAAACTGAAGTTTAAGTATAAAAATAAAAAACACAAAAACACACACAAACAGCATTTTAGTGCCACTTGAGAAATAATATTCCAGACTACTTCTTACCTAAATTTACTTTTTAATGTCCGTAAGTTCTGTCTCACTCCATCCGAGGGTCCGAAAATCCAAACAATATATTCGGAGAACACGATTCTTCTGATATAAAAGAAATAATCCAGGAGACAATGATGCTCAACATCTGATGGAGAGGTCACCAGGGTCCTGATCACATGACAGCTAAGCAGGATATCCTTGGTGGAGATATGATGATGACTATAATGTGTGGATTATTCCGTGATGAGCCCAGGTGCCAAGAAAAACATATGCAGAGCAGGTGAAAGCCTTTCCGACAACCACCCACCCCCCCCTTCACGTTACAACCACATGGTATTTCCCAACACAAACGTGACACATGACCCGGCCGCCTGCTAAATCTGTCCTTCGTCACTTAGCACTGCTCGGCCCTCGTCCAGGATCCTGGGTCTTCGGTGTACAAAGAGCACTGCAGCTTCATGTATCCAGACAGAGATTGCAAACCAGGGATGAACTTCAAGAGTCTCCGAGATGTCGAGGAGGGAGAAATTAGATTTCCAAAACGAGTTTGCAGGTTTCTTATTAGGAGAATCTGTGTAAGCAAGAAGAACAGTTAGTACATTTTTATTAATGGCGCTCTTCAATAGGGATGAACTTGGGTTTGGAAGAAAGCGGTCACTTCCACCTGCTACCAACCGATGACAATGACCCAACAGAGTATGACCATATTGTGTCAATGATGTCACAAGTGACCTTTCCCTAGTTGCAGTTGACTGGGTGGCAATAGACAGGGAGTAACAGCTCCCTACGAGTTTGGTCCAAACCCAACCTGAAAGGAAGTTGTCACTCCCACCTAATGACATTGACCTAACACATTATGACCATATTGGGTCAATGATGTCACTAACAACCCCAACCCTGGTCATAGTTGATTGGGTGGCTGTCAACAGGAGTAACAGCTTCCTTTTGAGCATGGTCCAAACCCAGGAGAAAGCTGTCACTTCCACCCACTGCCAACCAATGACATTGACCCAATACAATATGGCCATATCGGGTCAAAGATGTCACAAGCAGCTCACCCTGGTTGTAGTAGACTGGAGTAACAGCTTCTTTACAAGTTTGGTCCAAACCCAACTTTGGACAAAAACTTGAAAGAAACAGTCATTTCCACCCACTAACATCCAATGACATTAAACCTAATATAGTATGGCCACATTGGATCAATGGTGTCATGAGCAACCCCACCCTGGTAACAGATGACTAAGTGGCAGTGGGCAAGAATAACAGCTTCTTTCCAAGCTTGGTCCAAACCCGGAAGAAAGCTGTCTCTTCCATCCAATGACATTGGCCTAATACAGTATGGCCATACTGGATCAATAATGTCATGAGCAACCCACCATGGTCGCAGTGGATTGGAGTAACAACTTCCTTCTGAGTTTGGTGCAAACACAAATTTGGACCAAACCTGGAAGAAAGCCATCACTGCACCCAAGGACACTGACCTAATACAGTACGGCCATATGGGTTAATGTAACTTGCAACCCCACCCTGGTTGCAGTGGACAGAAGTCACAGCTTCTGAGTTCGGGGCAAACGTAACTTTGGACCAAAACCAGAAGGAAGCAGTCACTCCAACCCACTGCCACCCAATGTCACTGACCTAACATGATCACGTGGCCATATTAGGTCAATGACAAGTATCCCAGACCCTTTGTGTACATGTAGCTACATGGTGGGGAATGCCCTGGCTGCAGTAGATTGGGTGGCAGTGGGCAGGAGTGACAGCTTCTCACCGGGTTCAGCCCAAACCCAAGTACATCCTACTCTTCAATAAAAGCATGTAATGCCAACCGTGGTGATTAATCAAAACATAAAACCTAGACTGAAAAATTATGGTCAAAATTAACCTGACCTGAACAGGTCCTCCTGCAGAGGTAGACAACCTTTGCACTCCAGCTGTGGTGAAACTACAAATCCCATCATGCGTCTAGAAGTCATGCCAGTGGCAGTCAGTCTTGCAATGCGTCATGGGAATTGTAGTTTCATTACACTGGAGTGAGGAGATTGCCAACTCCTGTCAAAACAGTGAAAGTGTAATCTACTTAGGTTGGTCATGAAATTCATCTTTGTGTCTTCCGGTTGGAGCCCCACAGATCCTAGGCCCAAGTTGTGCAGAAAGCCTCGACTCTTGGTCCAAGTCAAGATAAAAGTACAAATAAACTCTTTTAAGTTTAGAAAATAAGGGCCAAAAAACTCCTAATTTGTTTAATCTCTGTCCTTTAAAATGCACCTTTTCTCCTGTCCTTGGTGGTTTCAAAGCTGCTGCCCTCTGTTCCCCGATTGCGGGTGTCTCATTTAGCTGGCCAGGTGCTAAAAAGACACACCCGTGCACACACCTCTGTCCAGGACCTGAGCCAAGGCGTGCAGTTCTACAGACATTCACAGGTTCTGGCAAGCCCAAGACCAACATCAGCAGGAGCCTATTACTCTGCTGTCCTCAGTACTGTGGAACAGGGAAGTTTGGGGACCAGAACTGATCGTCCCCAGAGGCCGTGACAAGGACAGCAAGTATGTAATTGAGGAAAAAGGGGTAGCACATGTACTGGGACATGTTTTACCGTAATGCAGTGAATGCATGAAGGTATAAAACATTGAGCTTTTATCCACAGTCTCGATTTGGAATTGCAACCTCTACCTCTTCCCAAGGATCTGGTCCAGTGTTCTGCGAACACAACCTCTGTTAACCAGAAGTTAAGGCCTAGGACCGAAGATGCAATATGGCTCTACAAGGACCACTTTGAAGTAGTAAGTCAGCACTTTAGCACTGTAATTCCATTTCATGTGCCTACAAAGAATGTTCACTAAACCTGGTCAGATAAAGTTGGAGCATGGACCACTTGAAAGCCTGCGGGGCACTAGCTGACCATGGTAGACATCTGCTTCCCAAAGCCCCTCATGGAGGTGGTCAGGTGGACGAGTAGGACAGTCTGGTTTGGATTGCTCCTAGCAAATTCCTCTCTCTCCTCTTGAAGGCCTAGTGTCTCTTTTCAAAGTGTAAAATGTTTGTGGGCACACGTTTCTTCAACGGTCTTGTCATGTTCCCTTGCAACACCCATCTATCACCATAAACGAACCTTCAAGTGTCTGCTTGAAAGACTTGGAACATGAATATAACAGGAATATAAAAACACAAGACTTTTCAGCCTAAGGTCCCGCTAACCCACTTTCATAACACCCTACTGGACCTTCAAAGTTATGTTGAGCTTTAATATGGAACAGGAAGTTTTAGAAGATGGAAAGGTGTATTCACCATCCCCCGCCCTGATTTTCCCAAATCAAACCTTCGAAGAACTTGGTGTTCAAGAACCTATTGCAAGGTGCGTTTAATACAGTATATGGTATTATGTATAAAGTGAATGGAAAATACCATAAACAGCACTCTCAGCTCTCAAATACACTTCAATTAAATAAATAAATAAAAAAGACACCTTACAAATGTAATATATATATATATATATATATATATATATATATATATATATCAGAAAATCTGCCACCAAATAAAGTGCCAATATTGTGCCAAAAGAAATCTGAGGTTCTTGTTTTTTTTTTTTTTATTTCTTTTAGCACAATATTGGCACTTTATTTGGTGGCAGTTTTTCCTTTTTTATATATATATATATATATATATATATATATATATATATATATATATATATATATATATATATATACACACACACACACACACACACACACATTTGTTAATTTTTTGTTTTTATTTAAGTGCATTTGAGGGCTAAGAGCGCTGTTTATGGTATTTTCCATTCACTTTATACATTTTTTTAATTAGCTTAAAAATAGCGGCTCCAATAATTATTTATATTTAAAATATCCCATTTATGTGGTGCGATGCTATAGGTTATTTGATGGATTGATCTATATAGATATCTCCATTTTCCTTATACATAGAATTTATAGTATATGGTATTATCCTTGGGGCTGTAAAAAAAACAAAATAGACAATGCAATATAACTTCTTACCTCTGTATCCTTCTAGTGTGCTCGGAGAGCTGTCATTACAGACCAATATAGACAGACATTGCATTATTTTGTTTTTTTTGTTTTTTTTAATTTGTATTTCTGGCAGGAGGCTGTTACGCGAACTTCCCGCTGTTTTCTGTTTTGTAAAAGTGAAAGAACACAAAACCAGGCATCATTTAGCCATGCATGTTCAGGTGTGTGGAAATTTTTGAACAAAAAAAAAAAAATTTTTTTATATATATATACATACACACACACACACATATGTCCAGGGACTAAATCCATGCCTCAATTTACTTGTCCAGAAAAAAAATTTTTTTTTACCAAAACAATATTTAAATCTGAGGAACTTTTAGGAATGCCTGGGACTTTAACCACTTGCCTACCGGGCACTTATACCCCCTTCCTTACCAGGCCAATTTTCAGCTTTCAGCGCTGCCGCACTTTGATTGACAATTGCGCGGTCATGCAACATTGTACCCATATGAAATTTTGATCATTTTTTTCTCACAAATAGAGCTTTCTTTTGGTGGTATTTAATTGCCACTGGGCGCTTTACTTTTATAAAATTTTTCAAACAGGTATTTTTTCTCCTTCACTGATTTGCGTTGATGAGGCGGCACTGATGGGCACTGATAGGCGGCACTGATGGGCACTGATAGGCAGCACTAAAGGGCACTGATAGGCAGTACTAATGAGGTGGCACGGATAGGCGGCACTGATATGCGGCACTGATAGGTGACACTGATGATGGGTACTGATAGACGGCACTGACTGGCATCACTTCTGGGCACTGACTGGCGGCACTGACTGGCACAACCCCTGGGCACTGACTGGTGGCACTGACTGGCAGCACTGGTGGGTGGCACTGGTGGGTGGCACTGGTGGACGGCACTGGTGGGTGGGCACAGGTGGGTGGCACAGGTGGGGGCACTGCTGGGCACAGGTGGGGGCACTGCTGGGCACAGGTGGGGGGGGCTAGTGGGCGCACTGCTGATCGGAACTTGCGGGGGTCACTGCTGGGCACCGATCATCAGGGCACTGATCATCAGTGCCCTGATGATCGGTGCCGATCCCCGCTCTGACAACTGCCGGTTCTCGGCAGTACTTTCCTCACGATCTGACAGTGCAGCCGAGAACCGGCACTTGCATTTTCCTGTGATCAGCGTGTCATTGGACACCGCTGATCACGTGGTAAAAGGCCGGTGGGATCGGCCTTTCACCACATCACGTGATCAGCTGTGTCCGTAGGACACAGCGATCACGGAGATCGCCGGGTGCGCGCCCCCTGGGGCGCGCAGGAGAGCGCGTTCTGGGAGGACGTCATATGACGTCCACTCAGAACTGGCCGGCCGCGGTGAAGCCGTCTTTCGGCTATGCGCGGTCGGCAAGTGGTTAAAAAAAAAAAAAAAAAAAAAAAAAAAAAAAAAGCGGCTTTAAAATGTGACAAAACATTTAATATTGCACGGTTTGTCTCCCCCTCATCTCCCTGCCTATCTCCAGCACGGCACCCTGGGACTAGCAGGCAGGATAGTGACCTTTTACTTTAATGAGCACCGATTGGCTGCTTGTCAGGAAAGGGGAGTGTAGGACTTATTATTTATACCTTTCACTGTCAGAGCCGCTTTTTGCACAAAAAAAAAAAAAAAAAAAACCCTAGACATTATATATTTTCTGAAAGCAGATACCCTAGAGAATAAAATAGCTGTAGTTCAAATTTTTATGTCGCATGATATTACCCCAAAAGGTCTAGAAAACGCAAAATTTCAGTTAAAAAAATAGACTTAAGTAAGGCCGGCCATACATGGGTCGATTTTTGAACAATTTTTTCGTTCGAAAATCGGACCTAGGAATAATCGACAGATTTTTGCTCTGTTAGTGGGGCAACGGTACCAGCCGATTTTCGTGGTTCCTCCCCCATTTTGTTTATCAGGCATGTTGGAAAATTTGTGAAAAACTACCGAAATCATTGGTGGCACCATCAGAGTACAAAATGAACATTTTCGATCGAAAAATGGTTCAGAATTCAACCCACGAATGGCCTACTTTATTTTTAGGGCACAAAAAAAAAAGAAAAGCAATAAGTTACCAATTTTTTTTGGTAAAATATATAAAAAAAAAAAAAAGGGGGAGGAGGTTACACCGAGTAAACATTATTATTATACAGTATTTATAAAGCGCCAATAGTTCGCTCAGCGCTGTACATTACAAAGGGGGACAGAACATGTGACAGAACAATACCAATACACTGCAAAACACGAGGGGATCGAGGACCCTGCTCCTTGGAGCTTACAATCTAGGAGGGAGGGGATGGTGGCACAGGAGGAGATAGCTGTGGGGGATGGAGTGGCAGGAAGAGTGGAGGAGGTCAGCAAGTTAGCAGGGGGTGGGGTAGGCTTCCCTGAAGAGATGGGTTTTCAGGGTACGCCTAAAAAAGAGGAGAGTAGGTGATAATCTGATGGGTTGGGGCAGGGAGTTCCAGAGGATGGGTGACACCCTGGAGAAGTCCTGGAGACGGGCATGGGAGGAGGAGACCAGGGAACTAGAGAGAAGGAGGTCTTGTGAGGAGCGGAGTGTGGGTGCTGGGCGGTACTTGGATATTAGGTCGGTGATGTAGTACGGGGCAGTATGGTGGACGGCTTTGTGTGCGTTTTTTTTTGTGCCCTAAAAAATGTCAAACCTTAATTTTGCTCGCCACTATGAAATGGCGACACACTTTAGTACCCTATATTGTCTATAGGTGACGCTTTTAAAGCCCCTGTAGGTCATCAGTTTAGCAATACGGAGGAGATCTGATGCTAGAATTATTGCTCTCATTCCGGCATTCACAGAAATGTGTAACGTGTATCGCAATCGACGCTTTCATGCATAGGTGCTCCAGCGTGTGCTTTTACATTTGCACATGTGCATATGTATGGGGGCCCCCTCAAATTTTTATGGGGAGTTATGTGCTTGGGTGTAACTTTTTTTTACAAATTGTCCCCTATGTGATTTAAAAAAAAAAAAAAAAGTTAACCCCCCCCCCCCCAAAGTAACCTATATGATGATTTTTGGTGACAGGTTCTCTTTATGGAGACATCCAGGAAGGGAGATGGACAGTACATAGGGAAGACCAGTGTCCAAACTACAGCCCAGGAACCAGATGTGGCCCATTGCTTGCTTTTATCTGTGCCCCGGGGCAATATTTCATCCACCGATAGCAATCATGAGGCATAATTCTCCCTACTGACACCAATGATGGGGCACTATTTATCCCAATGACACCAAACGATGGGGTGCAATTCCTTCCACTGACAAGATGGGGGATCCCCCCCACTGAAGATGGGACCTTTTCTACGCCCAGGGGCCACAGTCCGGCCCCCCTAAAGTCTAAAACAACAGTAAATTGGCCATTTAGAAAGTTTGGAGACCCCGGGGAAGACTTTAGCTATGCAGTCTGCCCATCATGGCATGTTGCTTCATGACATTCCCCAACCTGCTTCTGGAACAAAAATCAAGCAACCGCACAGCCAAAGTCTACACCACGGGTGTCAAACTGTCGGCCCTCCAGCTGTTACCAAACTACAAGTCCCATGACGCATTTCAAGATTGACAGTTACAAGCATGACTCCCAAAGGCATGATGGGATTTGTAGTTATGCAACAGCTGGAAGGCCGCCAGTTTGACACCCCTGATCTACACTATGCTTGTCTAAAAGGGTGCCAAGGATGTGTTCTTTTATTCAGGCTCATCCCTTACACCAGCCTTTTTCAACCCTTTAACCCCACAGGAAGCACTAAAAGGAAATCCTTCCAAAACCCAAATTGATTGGGGGCCAGTGGGAAAAATACCCTTTACACTGGAGGTCAATTGGAAGGATGTCACTCTTACAGATAGCTAAAATAACTGGTTTAATGCATGCTTGGCTTTGCCAATTGCCACTGGCCCTGGAACTATGCAGGGGGTTGATACATGAGCTTCCTGCTGTTTGCAACAGTAAAAAGAACACAATTCCCAGCACCCTTTAGATGTGCATATTCCAGGAAGGGGTATAGGAGGTCAATAAGCCACAGCTCAGAAACCCCAAGGAACTTCTAAAAGGAACTCCAGAATCCAATGAACCCTGACTGAGAATGGTTGACATACATTCTCTGCTGTCAGTGCATCTAGATGGATGGCTACAAAGGGGGAGATATTAATAGAGCAGAATGAATTATAGAGCAGGCATGCATGAAATGAACGCAGATGGGGACCTCTGGAAAAACTGCAAGGCATTTAAGGGGACTAAAAACGTACACAGAATTTAAAGGAAACAGATGAAACAATTGGGTATTGAAACAAAGCAGATGTACAAAGTATGTAATGTTGTGTTCTTTGACGTTACACTTTAGGCCTGTCTGCAGCCTGCACTGGAAGTTCAGATAAATACAGTGAGGAAAATAATGATCTGACCCCCCCCCCCCCCCCCGCAGATTTTGTAAGTTTGCCCAATTACAAAAAAATGAAAGGCCTATAATTTGTATCATAGTTGTATTTTAAATAACAGAATATCAACCAAAAAAAAAAAAACCACAAGATACAAAAAATGTTATAAATGGAGTTGCAGTTCAGTCAGTAAAATAAGTATTTGATCCCCCACCAACCAACAATGATTCTGGCTCCCACAGACTGGCTATATGAGGGGTATTTAATTACAATTCAAGAAGGCCCGGTCACTAAAATTTTCTTCTGGCCGAGGTCCAAATAGGGTGTGCCCCCCTAACATTAGGTATCGCCATCAGAGTGCAACTTTACATCATATTCCCCATCAGAGTGCCCCTTTCCATCGCGTGCCCCCATAACCATAAAATGGGCCCATCAGAGTGCCCCTTTCCATCGCGTGCCCCCATAACCATAAAATGGGCCCATCAGAGTGCCCCATTCCATCGCGTGCCCCCATAACCATAAAACGGGCCCATCAGGGTGCCCCTTTCCATCGCGTGCCCCCATAACCATAAAACGGGCCCATCAGGGTGCCCCTTTCCATCGCGTGCCCCCATAACCATAAAACGGGCCCATCAGGGTGCCCCTTTCCATCGCGTGCCCCCATAACCATAAAACGGGCCCATCAGGGTGCCCCTTTCCATCGCGTGCCCCCATAACCATAAAACGGGCCCATCAGGGTGCCCCTTTCCATCGCGTGCCCCCAAAACCATAAAACGGGCCCATCAGGGTGCCCCTTTCCATCGCGTGCCCCCATAACCATAAAACGGGCCCATCAGAGTGCCCCTTTCCACAGTATGTGCCCCCAAATATTTTTGTGTCCAACGGCACTCCGGCGGGCCCAGTCTGTATCCAGCGGCACTCCGGCGGGCCCAGTCTGCATCCGGCGGGCCCAGTCTGCATCCAGCGGCACTCCGGCGGGCCCAGTCTGCATCCAGCGGCACTCCGGCGGGCCCAGTCTGCATCCAGCGGCACTCCGGCGGGCCCAGTCTGCATCCAGCGGCACTCCGGCGGGCCCAGTCTGCATCCAGCGGCCATCAGAGTGCCCCTGTAAGACTACACCCTACCTTGAGGGATCCTCGCTGAAGGATGCTTGTGTACAAGCAGGGAGCAGAAACCAGAGAGACAATGAGCTGCAAGTGGCGGGGCGCACACGTGATGTCATGTTGCCATGTCAACAGCCATGCTCAGTGGCGGATCTGTCATTGCAGGTTGGCGGTCCAGTAGGGAGTGCTGCTGGGGCCATTCTCAGACCGCGGTCCACCATTTAGTGACCGCTGGGCTCTGTTCTCTTGTGGTACACAGATTAGTTCTGTCAATGTAAGAAGGTGCTCCTAACAACTCATTATGTGTATAAAAGACACCTGTTCACAGAATCCCTTTCTTCCATTCAAACCTCACCACCTTGGGCAAGACCAAAGAGCTCTCATAGGACGTCAGGGACCAGATTGTAGACCTGCACAAGGCTGGAATGGGCTACAAGACCATCAGCAGGAAGCTTGGTGAGAAGGAGACAACTGTTGGAGCGATTATTTGCAAATGGAAGAAATACAAAATAACCATCAATTACCCTCGGTCTGGAGCTCCATGCAAGAATTCCCCTCATGGGGTAAGGATGATCATGAGAAAAGTGAGGGACCAGTCCAGAACTACACAGGAGGAGCTTGTGAATGATCTCAAGGCAGTTGGGACCACAGTCCCCAAACAAACCATTGGTAACACAATACGCCGCCATGGATTGAAATCCTGCAACTCCTGCAAGGTCCCCCTCCTCAGGAAGGCACATGTACAGGCCCGTCTGAAGATTGCCAATGAACATTTAAATGAATCAGAAGGATTGCGAGAAAGTGTTGTGGTCAGATGAGACCAAAAATGGGCTCTTTGGCCTCAATTTGTCATGTTTGGAGGAAGAAAAATGCTGACTATGACCCTAAGAGCACCATCCCTACAATCAAGCATGGAGGTGGGAACATTATGCTTTGGGGCCGTTTCTCTGCTAAAGTTACAGGCCGCCTTAGCCGCATTGAGGGGCCAAAGGACGTGGCCATGTATTGTAAAATCTTCGATGAGAACCTTCTTCCCTCAGCCAGAACACTGAAGATGGGTGGTGGATGGGTCTTCCAGGATGACAATGACCCAAAACATACCACCAAGGCAACAAAGGAGTGGCTCAAGAAGAAGCACATTAAGGTCACGGAGTAGCCTGGCCAGTCTTCATACCTTAATACTATAGAAAATTTATGGAGGGAGCTGAAAGTTTGAGTTGCCAAGCAACAGCCAAGAAACCTTAAAGATTTAGAGAAGATCTGTAAAGAAGAGTGGACCAAAATCCCTCCTGAGATGTGAGCAAACCTGGGGGCCAACTACAAGAAACGTCTGACCTCTGTGATGGACAACAAGGGATTCTCCACCAAATACCAAGTCATGTTCTGCTTGGGGATCAAATACGTATTTTACTCACTGAACTGCAACCCCGTTTATAACATTTGTATCAAGTGTGTTTTTTCTGGATTTTTTGGTTGATATTTAAAATACACCTATGATTGTAGCCCCTTCTTTTCTTTGTAATGCCGGCCATAGACGGGTCAAAAATCAGCCGATTTTCGCACCGTTAGTGGGTTAATTGGTCGGCCATTTTTAGGGGTTTTTGTACAATTTTTCTATCGGATATGTTGGAAAATTTGCAGCCGATTTTGATGATCGGCCGAATTTCCCGGCACTGATGGGCAAATCGGCCGATCGTTTCACCAATAAGAAAAATCTATACACAAGGATGGTATGTTCATCTATATCTCAACATGCCTTCTGGGGTTTTTCATACCTGCGTTACCCCCCCCCCCGACTGATCCTTCACACATCATATTTTAAACGCTAGCAATACCTACAGTCATGGCCGAAATTGTTGGCACCCTTGATATTTCTCCAGGAAATCATGTATTTCTCACGAAACGTATTGCATTAACACATGTTTTGCTATACACATGTTTATTCCCTTTGTGTGTATTGGGACAAAACAAAAAAAGGGAGGAAAGAAAGCAAATTCGACATAATGTCACACAAACCTCCAAAAATGGGCTGGACAAAAGTATTGGCACCCTTTCACAACTGCGGATAAATAAGAATGTTACAAGCATGTGATGCTCCTGTAAACTCACCTGGGGCAAGTAACAGGTGTGGGCAATATAGAAATCACACCTGAAAGCAGATAAAAAGGAGAGACGTTCACTTAACCTTTGCATTGTGTGTCTGTCTGTGCCACACTAAGCATGGACAACAGAAAGAGGAGACGAGAACTGTCTGAGGACCTGAGAACCAAAATTGTGGCAAAATATCAACAATCTCAAGGTTACAAGTCCATCTCCAGAGAACTAGATTTGCCTTTGTCCACAGTGCGCAACATTATCAAGAAGTTTGCAACCCATGGCACTGTAGCTAATCTCCCTGGTCGTGGACGGATGAGGAAAATTGATGAAAGATTGCAACGCAGAATAGTCCGGATGGTGGATAAGCAGCCCCAAACATGTTCCAAAGACATTCAAGCTGTCCTGCAGGCTCAGGGAGCATCAGTGTCAGCGCGAACTATCCGTCGACATTTAAATGAAATGAAACGCTATGGCAGGAGACCCAGGAGGACCCCACTGCTGACACAGAGACATAAAAAAGCAAGACTACAGTTTGCCAAAATGTACTTGAGTAAGCCAAAAGCCTTCTGGGAAAACGTCTTGTGGACAGATGAGACCAAGATAGAGCTTTTCGGTAAAGCACATCATTCTACTGTTTACCGAAAACGGAATGAGGCCTACAAAGAACAAAACACAGTACCTACGGTAAAATATGGTGGAGGTTCAATGATGTTTTGGGGTTGTTTTGCTGCCTCTGGCACTGGGTGCCTTGACTGTGTGCAAGGCATCATGAAATCTGAGGATTACCAAAGGATTTTGGGTCGCACTGTAGGGCCCAGTGTCAGAAAGCTGGGTTTGCGTCCAAGATCCTGGGTCTTCCAGCAGGACAATGACCCCAAACATACGTCAAAAAGCACTCAGAAATGGATGGCAAAGAAGCGCTGGAGAGTTCTGAAGTGGCCAGCAATGAGCCCAGATCTAAATCCCATTGAACACCTGTGGAGAGATCTTAAAATTGCTGTTGGGAAAAGGTGTCCTTCCAATAAGAGAGACCTGGAGCTGTTTGCAAAGGAAGAGTGGTCCAAAATTCCGGGTGAGAGGTGTCAGAAGCTTATTGATGGTTATAGGAAGCGACTGATTTCAGTTATGTTTTCCAAAGGGTGTGCAACCAAATATTAAGTTAAGGGTGCCAATACTTTTGTCCAGCCCATTTTTGGGGTTTTGTGTGACATTATGTCATATTTGCTTTTCTGCCTCTGTTTTATATTTGTTCCAATACATACAAAGGGAATAAACATGTGTATAGCAAAACATGTGTTAATGCAATACCTTTTTTGTGTGAAATACTTGATTTTCAGGAAAAATATCAAGGGTGCCAACAATTTCGGCCATGACTGTATCTGGCTGGGCCAATACGAGGATGTAATGCCTTCTCCCCCTTTTTTTTTTTCCTCTTCCCCAACATCTCACCCTATAATTCTTTCTACTACTGTCTTTCTAACCTCTTCACACCTGTTATTTCCCTGTATCATTTCTTCTCTACCAACCAAATAGAGCAGCGGTTCTCAACCTGTGGGTCGCGACCCCTTTGGGGGTTGATTGGCCCTTTCCGGGGGGTCGCCAGACTCAGGGGCCAGACTCATGACAGCAGCCGGCATGGTGCTGATCTGTCTGTGTGTGCTGTGTGTATATCGGACCTTAGAGGACAGGCGGACACTTATGCTGGTGCACAGGAAGTGATGTCATATCTTCCTGCGTTTGAAGGAGCTGGATGCCCGGGCTGGTAAGTCGGGTCTGATGATTTTGCTGCACTCGGAGGGTAGACACTGTACCAGCACCACCGCTACCCACAGTTAGGTAAAGGGGCGCCCGCGGTGCTGCAAAGCCACTGCCACCAATGTTATAAAATGGGTTTTGGAGGGATCCCCCACTGAGCCACCAACCACTGATTGATATATTTTGTATGGGGAGTGATACACTGAGCCACCAATGATTTTTTTTTTTTTGGGGGGGGGGGGGGGATTAGACCAGCAATGGGCAAACTACGGCCCGGCGGACCTTTTAATCCGGCCCGCGGGCCGCACACGGCCCGGCGGACCTTTTAATCCGGCCCGCGGGCCGTACACGGCCCGGCGGACCTTTTAATCCGGCCCGCGGATGTGGCTGTCAGGATGTGTGTAGGCGGGGCAGCGTGACGAATGTGAGGGGAGCTAGGCTCCTCTCACAGTCCGCCCTGAAGACCGGAACGGCACGGGAACACGGCGAGAGGAATGCGCGGAGCAAAGGTAAGTGAATTGACACAGGGGGGACTTGGCTTACTACTTGGGGGGGAATAGTACTGTGGGGGATGAATTACTATCGGGGGGATGAATTACTATCGGGGGGGATGAATTGCTATATGGGGGATGAATTGCTATATGGGGGATGAATTGCTATATGGGGGATGAATTACTATATGGGGGATGAATTACTATATGGGGGATGAATTACTATGCTTACTATGGGGGAATATTACTATACTTACTATGGATGACACATACACATCATTCATCTACTCTTGGTCCGGCCCCCGGGTCCAATATATGAACCCATTGCGGCCCTCAAGTCAAAAAGTTCGCCCACCCCTGGATTAGACTGTTGTGATTGACTGCTTTCATTGCTGTTCGTCAGACAGGTGGGTGTGGTGTAAAAATACATCCTGTATATCAGATATTTATATTACAATTCATAACAGTAGCAAAATTACAGTTATGACGTAGCAACGAAAATAATTTAATGGTTGGGGGTCGCCACGACATGAGGAACTGTATTAAGGGGTCGCGGCGTTAGGAAGGTTGAGAACCACTAAAAGAGAGCATTTACCTGCAGACAGATATGACGAACGTCAACCATAACACATACACTAGTTATAAATATGTAAACAATGACCGTCCCAGTACCCAGCACTTTCCCTACCCTCACCCCTATCATCACACTACTTCACCATTGAAAAGTTGATGAGAGTCAGGATGAGATAACATTCACTAACATAATTTTATCCATTTTCCTCTTGGTATCCACCATTTGACTTTGTATGATGGATGTACCGTTCTATATGATTTCGTCATGTATAACTGATTACAATTTGTCCCGTCTGCGAAACGGAAAGCAACATGTCATGTCTATGTTTTGACTGTGATCTATGGCTGTACATGCTCTAAATGCTTTTGTCTTCTCTTAACCTCCCTAGCGGTCTGATTATGTCCATATTTCTGTGCTCAAAGCGGTACATTTTTTTGCATGGAAATACATAGTTTTTTTTATTGTAGGCCTGTAATTTTTAGGAATAACTCACTGAAATCTGTCCGAACAAGAGTCTAGTAAACATTCCGGATATGATAAAATTTGAAACACGAAAACATAAATTATAATCTAATAAATAATCATAAAAAATATTATAATAATAAATTTAATTCAATAATATAATCAAAGCAAAAACACTGAAATGTGAAATATAGCGCCAAGTTCGCACATCGCTGAGCTCAGTCGCAGAATCGTTTTCAGTGTCTGATGAGGAATTTCCCCCACAAATCATTATCACTCAATTCTGCAAGTGGTTCTGATTTACTATCGCTGTTCTCTAGCCGGTCTAAAACCGATTTTGACCTAAAGGGACGCTTTTTGGACGCCATGGACGTTTCTCAGTTTCCAGGCAGAAAGGGCGGTAAAAATGCAGGCAGGGCGCCGGACAAAGCACTCGGGACACAATGTATGTGAAATGGTTTGATACAGGAATGTTATACGATGTGATTTTAGTGTATTTAGTGAATGTCACTTTTGGTCATTTTCAAATTTCCCGCCAGTTCCGTCCCCCGTACGGACCGACGCTTGCAGGGACGGAACCTGGAAGACAGATGCCGGCATCCACCGGATTACATTGCCGGGGACACTGCAGGGGGGACATCGCGGGAGCGCAGGACAAGGTAAGTGATGAAGAGATCCCGGAGCAACGCTGCAGTGTATTCCCGAGTGTAGCTCGGGGTTACCGCTTTTGGTGCTGAAACTTTACCCCGAGCAACACTCGGGAATACTGCCAGTGAGGTTAAAACAAAGTATTTTTGGGAAAAAAAAAAAAAAGAAAAATCTGAGCGGAGGAGAAGGAGAAGAAGAAATTTTATCCTGCTAAAGTGAACGGATGATAGGAATGGGAGACACCTGAATCCTTCCTACGAGCTGGAAGTCCAGTCTGCTATCATATTTCATAAAAAAAAGTCTTGAAGTTGCAACAAATGTATCCATTTGTATCCGAATAAAAACATTGTAATCCAAATAATGTATTTGTATTGCTGTCACAATGTATGGTGCGCTCCCCTGTCTCTGTTATGGGGTTAATGGCGGCCGTAGACGGGTCGAAAATCGGCCGATTTTTTTAAAGTTGGTGGGAACGTCGGCCGATCAAACCACCGATTTTTTGTTTAAAATGGACGATGTTCGACCCGTCTGTGGCCTGCATAAGTGGGAAAACTTACAAAATCTGCAGGGGATCAAATAATTATTTTCCCCAGTGTGATGATAACAAGAGGGTCTGCTTGACAATGTTATCCAAACCAATGTTTTCACTAGTGATGAGTAATTTACTTACTACAATGCACTCAGGTAATCAGTGGAGAACACAAACTGCTGGAAAAAGAGATGAAGCTCAAAGATATAGAAAAGCCGCGCCCATCCTCCATTATATGCAATTCCAGACAGTCAATTGTGGTAAAAACAAACAATGCTTTTTCTGATAGGAATCCCCAACCCCCTCCCTGACCTCAGTTCTAATGTCCTTCACCCAACGGCTCCACTCACAAGCAGCTGCCTCCACCCAACAGTCTGTGGTTGCCACCGATTACAGGAAGGCAGTATAGGAGTCATCATTTATGGATCCTGGCAGAAACCGGTACACCTTCCTTGTTCACCATCCTGGCCTGCAGGTACAGTGCAGACTGCAGACAGGAGGAATAGAAACAATGCAATGTTTACACCGGCTGGGCCCTGGGAGGACAGCTCTCAAATCACAGAGAAAGGAAAGGTGGGGATGAGAAAACCAATAAATAAAAGTGCTTGGTAGTCCTAGATGTACTAAAAGAGGTCACATGTGATAAAAGTACAGCTACGCCTCACATATAAATACATAAAAAGAAGACTTGTCTATGGTGCTCTGATGGCTGCAACCTGCCAAACAAGGGATACAAATACACCCCATGTAACATACACCCACCAACAAGACTGGGGCTGTCTGAACATCACACCCCCTCTTCCAGCACCCTCCACACATTCTGCCCCCAACACAGACATTTCCTATGACAATCAGCTCCATCTAGTGGCCATCATGCAGTATTTGTTTTTCATGAATCCAAAAAATAGCACAATATGGCTACTTGATGGAGATACGGATCATAAGAAATCACCGAACCCAGAAATACAAGGACAGGTGAATGTCCTTCCTTTGTACGTACAATATATAGGGCCAGAAAGACACATTATATATATATATATATTGTACTGTATACAGGGGGCGGGGAACCCCTCCTACCCCATATATATTGTATACAGGGGGCGGGGAACCCCTCCTACCCCATATATATTGTATACAGGGGGCGGGGAACTCCTCCTACCCCATATATTGTATACAGGGGATGGGGAACTCCTCCTACCCCATATATATTGTATACAGGGGATGGGGAACTCCTCCTACCCCATATATATTGTATACTGTATACAGGGGATGGGGAACCCCTCCTACCCCATATATATTGTATACAGGGGATGGGGAACTCCTCCTACCCCATATATATTGTATACTGTATACAGGGGATGGGGAACCCCTCCTACCCCATATATATTCTATGCTGTATAAAGGGGGCGGGGAGCCCCTCCTGCCCCGTATATATTGTATACTGTGCTATAGCAAGGGAGATCCTAAGTACTGTATACATGGGGCGGGGACCCAGGGGAGCCCCTACTGCCCCATATATATTCTATACTGTATAAAGGGAGCGGGGAACCTCTCCTACGCCATATATTCTATACTGTACTATGTAGAAAGTCCATCTAACCCTATACATTCTATATTGTACTAAGATAGATATATATAGGGTAGGAGGGGTTCCCCACCCCCTGTATACAGTATAGAATATATATGGGGTAGGAGAGGCTCCCCTGAGTCCCCGCCCCTTGTGTACAGTATAGAATATATATGGGGTAGGAGGGGCTCCCCTGGGTCCCCGCCCCTTGTATACAGTACAGTATAGAATATATATGGGGTAGGAGGGGCTCCCCTGAGTCCTCGCCCCCTGTATACAGTACAGTATAGAATATATATGGGGTAGGAGGGGCTCCCCTGAGTCCCCGCCCCCTGTATACAGTACAGTATAGAATACATATGGGGTCGGAGGAGCTCCCCTGGGTCCCCGCCCCGTAAATACAGTACATAGGAGCTCCCTCTCTATAGCACAGTATATATGGGGTAGGAGGGGCTCCCCTGGGTCCCCGCCCCTGTATACAGTAGAGAATATATATGGGGTAGGAGGGGCTCCACTGGGTCCCCGCCCCTGTATACAGTAGAGAATATATATGGGGTAGGAGGGGCTCCCCTGGGTCCCCTTCCCTGTATACAGTACATAGGCTCTCCCTCTCTATAGCACAGTATATTGGGGGTAGGAGGGGCTCCCCGCCCCCTGTATACAGTATATATGGGGTAGGAGGGGCTCCCCTGAGTCCCCACCCCCTGTATACCGTACAGTGTATATATGGGGTAGGGGGGGCTCCCCTGGATCCCCGCCCCCTGTATACAGTACATAGGATCTTCCTCTCTATAGCACAGTATATATGGGGTAGGAGGGGCTCCCCTGGGTCCCCGCCCCCTGTATACAGTACATAGGCTCTCCCTCTCTATAGCACAGTATATTGGGGGTAGGAGGGGCTCCCCGCCCCCTGTATACAGTATATATGGGGTAGGAGGGGCTCCCCTGAGTCCCCGCCCCCTGTATACAGTACATAATATATATGGGGTAGGAGGGGCTCCCCTGGGTCCCCGCCCTGTGTATACAGTACATAGGATCTCCCTCTCTATAGCACAGTATATATGGGGTAGGAGGGGCTCCCCTGGGTCCCCGCCCCTTGTACACAGCCCCCGTCTGGGGTCACACACACTATAAATAGCACATTTCAGACATTTAAAGGAACACTCCATGATCTCGCACACATTACCTATGCGGGTCCTCAGGGCGGGTGTGGGGGTGTTCCCGGAGTTTGGGGGTTCGGGGTGATCTCCCTGGGAAGGGTGAGGTCCCGGCGGCAGCGCCTTGTCCTCTCAGCTGCTCACCCTGCCGGGAGCCGCCATTATCCAGCCGGGACTCCCCTCCCGCCTGCTGACGTCACCCTCCCTCTGGGATACGCCTATAACGTGACTGCATTCTCCAGGACAGCTCCGCCCACCGTCCTCTGGAACCCCCAGCCTAGAGGAGGAGGCGGGGACGGGTCAGCCCCGCCCAGGTATGTGGCAGTCAGAGTGTAGACCCCGCCCACGTTCCCAAGATGGCTAAAGTGACCTAGCTCCGCCCAGCGCGTCCTAAACAAGCAGGAGAGACCACGCCTAGATGTTAGCGTAGCCCCGGACTCTGAAGCGCCAACCCACATGTCAATCACTGAGTAGCCTCCGCCCGCGTGCTTAATTAGCTCCACCCATCGATTGCCGATAAACTAGGCAACCAAACCACTCCCAGCTGCTGTGCAGCTCCGCCCACCCAGATTTCAGTCACGTGGAAACCCCGCCCATGCGCTAAAGGTGGCGAAGTTGAGACGGTTCCGAGTGGGAAACCACGCCCTGAGGATGTCAGTCATCCGATTCTGACGCGTAAATTGGCGTGTGCCAATCATGAGAACTAGGCCCCGCCCCCCGTGCCAATTAGCCTCCAATGTACTTAGAGACTGATTAACAGTCTCCGCCCACATCCAGTCGCAACCCAGTGTTAAGCTCCGCCCGCTTACGTTACGTCATATCTATATACGCTGGGCGGGAATACTTGAGAGAGAAGTGTGAGGTGAGGTGATGGTGGAGGAGGCCGTACTCACTATAGACCTGTATATACCGGCACTGTACTCGTTCTATACCTCACACATGAGAGGAATGCCCCACCCAGCATGAGGGGGGAGTCATTTCCTGCTGCGTCCCCTCACTTCCTGTCACCCTCTGTAATCCGACAAACCAGGGGTCACCGTGACAGGAAGTAACCTAACAAATCACCATCCTGCCTCTGCGCCGCCCTAAAACTGAATATATTTTGTCATTGAGGTAAAAATGCCGCCGCCGACATTCCTGAATGTTCCAGCTGCATCGGGGTGGACTGTACCGCGGTTTTTTCAGCACAAATTGGACTCTTGGCGCTCCATAGTAACGGCTATCTCCTGATTTTATATTTTTATCATCAAAGGAAAACTGACCCAAAATAGCAAAAAAAAAGTCATATTTTATGTAGCTGTATATTTCTTACTATTATTATAACCTACGAACAAAGGGCGACCCAAAATGGATCGTCCATCTCCTGACGATCGCAGCGATACCTCACACGCCTATGTGCGCGGCCACTGACGTGCTTTTCCAGCGCCTCACCCCAAATCTGACCCTCACAGGTACCGCTCGCCCCAAACCTGACCCTCACAGGTACCGCTCGCCCCAAACCTGACCCTCACAGGTACCGCTCGCCCCAAACCTGACCCTCACAGGTACCGCTCGCCCCAAATCTGACCCTCACAGGAACCGCTCGCCCCAAATCTGACCCTCACAGGTACCGCTCGCCCCAAATCTGACCCTCACAGGTACCGCTCGCCCCAAATCTGACCCTCGCAGGTACCGCTCGCCCCAAATCTGACCCTCGCAGGTACCGCTCGCCCCAAATCTAACCCTCACAGGTACCGCTCGCCCCAAATCTGACCCTCGCAGGTACCGCTCGCCCCAAATCTGACCCTCGCAGGTACCGCTCGCCCCAAATCTAACCCTCGCAGGTACCACTCGCCCCAAATCTAACCCTCACAGGTACCGCTCGCCCCAAATCTGACCCTCACAGGTACCGCTCGCCCCAAATCTAACACAGGTACCGCTCGCCCCAAATCTAACACTCACAGGTACCGCTCGCCCCCAAATCTGACCCTCACAGGTACCGCTCGCCCCAAATCTAACACTCACAGGTACCGCTCGCCCCAAATCTAACACTCACAGGTACCGCTCGCCCCAAATCTGACCCTCACAGGTACCGCTCGCCCCAAATCTGACCCTCACAGGTACCGCTCGCCCCAAATCTAACCCTCACAGGTACCGCTCGCCCCAAATATGACCCTCACAGGTACCGCTCGCCCCAAATCTGACCCTCACAGGTACCGCTCGCCCCAAATCTAACACTCACAGGTACCGCTCGCCCCAAATCTAACACTCACAGGTACCGCTCGCCCCAAATCTGACCCTCACAGGTACCGCTCGCCCCAAATCTAACACTCACAGGTACCGCTCGCCCCAAATCTAACACTCACAGGTACCGCTCGCCCCAAATCTGACCCTCACAGGTACCGCTCGCCCCAAATCTGACCCTCACAGGTACCGCTCGCCCCAAATCTAACACTCACAGGTACCGCTCGCCCCAAATCTAACACTCACAGGTACCGCTCGCCCCAAATCTGACCCTCACAGGTACCGCTCGCCCCAAATCTAACACTCACAGGTACCGCTCGCCCCAAATCTGACCCTCACAGGTACCGCTCGCCCCAAATCTAACACTCACAGGTACCGCTCGCCCCAAATCTAACACTCACAGGTACCGCTCGCCCCAAATCTGACCCTCACAGGTACCGCTCGCCCCAAATCTAACACTCACAGGTACCGCTCGCCCCAAATCTAACACTCACAGGTACCGCTCGCCCCAAATCTGACCCTCACAGGTACCGCTCGCCCCAAATCTGACCCTCACAGGTACCGCTCGCCCCAAATCTGACCCTCACAGGTACTGCTCGCCCCAAATCTGACCCTCACAGGTACCGCTCGCCCCAAATCTGACCCTCACAGGTACCGCTCGCCCCAAATCTGACCCTCACAGGTACCGCTCGCCCCAAATCTAACCCTCACAGGTACCGCTCGCCCCAAATATGACCCTCACAGGTACCGCTCGCCCCAAATCTAACCCTCACAGGTACCGCTCGCCCCAAATCTGACCCTCACAGGTACCGCTCGCTCCAAATCTGACCCTCACAGGTACCACTCACCCCAAATCTGACCCTCACAGGTACCGCTCGCCCCAAATCTGACCCTCACAGGTACCGCTCGCCCCAAATCTGACCCTCACAGGTACCGCTCACTCCAAATCTGACCCTCACAGGTACCACTCACCCCAAATGTGACCCTCACAGGTACCGCTTGCCCCAAATCTGACCCTCACAGGTACCGCTCGCCCCAAATCTAACCCTCGCAGGTACCGCTCGCCCCAAATCTAATCTAACCCTAGGCATTTGCCAAGCACTAAAAACGCCCCACAAACGCCTGTAATGAAGTTATATACAATGGTCGGGTGTTTGTGGAGCGGCACCATAGACTTGAATGGGAGGCTTCAACTCCTCCTGACTGGACCAGAGGCGTCCGTTTTGCCGCGACACTAACGCTCCCGTGTGAACAGCACCGTGTGCTGCAATGTGCAGAATTTTCCGAGGCGTTTGGGAAACGGTAAAAACGCTTCCCAAACGCCTGTCTGCCGCTAGCTGAGAAGGCGAGTGTGAACGGAGCCTAATAAAAGTATTAACAAAAATTATGATAATAATAAAAATGTAAAAAAAAATACCATATTGAGAATCAAAAAAAAGAAAATAACTAGGAAAAAAAAACCACCCTTGCCCCCTGCGTGCGTACACATGCGTGTTCAAGCGTTGGCCCCGTGTCAGTATGTAAACCGGTTGCACCATGCATGTGAGGTATCGCCACAAACACCAGATCAAGGGCAGTAATTGTAGACCTCCTGTGTAAATATGAATCGCTGACCTGTAAAGGCTTTTATAGCATCACCTATCCATAAAATAAATGTACGGACTTTGTTGCCGTTGCACCGACATGCGCAATTTTAACCACCTTCCGCCCGCCCTATAGTCCAATGACGGGCGCAAGGCGGTTCTCTCGTTCTGGGAGGAGATCATATGACATCCTACTATTCTCACTGCGCATGTGCGGCTCAGGGAGCGTGCAGCGCGGCGATCACCGGTGCGCTGTGTCTCTTGGACACGGCAGATCACGGAAAGAGCCGAAGATGTCGGCTCGGTCATGTGATCAGTTGTGTCCAATCACAGCTGATCACATGTAAACACGGAAATGCCGGTTATCGGCATTTCTCTCCTCTCGAGCTGTCACACTGACAGAGGAGAGGAGAGCCGGTAATCGGCATTCCTCAGAGGGGACATGTGCACTGATCATCAGGGCACTGATCAGTGTGCCCTGATGATCAGTGTGGCCCCAGAAGTGCCACCTGTCAGTGTCCATCAGTGCCACATATCAGTGCATACCAGTGCACATCAATGCCACATATCAGTGCCCATCTGAGCTGCCTTTCAATGTCACCCATCAGTGCCAGTCAGTGCCTCCTATCAATGCCAATCAGTGCCACCTATCAGTGCTGCCAATCAGTGCCACCTATCAGTGCCAGTCAGTGTCGCCTATCAATGCCAATCAGTGCCACCTATCAGTGCTGCCAATCAGTGCCAGTCAGTGTCGCCAATCAGTGCGCATCAGTGCCAGTCAGTGCTGCCTAACAGTGCCAGTCAGTGCCACCTATCAATGCCAATCAGTGCTGCCAATCAGTGCCACCTATCAGTGCCAATCAGTGTTGCCTATCAGTGCGCATCAGTGCCAGTCAGTGCCGCCTATCAGTGCCAGTCAGTGCTGCATATCAGTGCCATATATCAGTGTCATGTATCAGTGCTGCCTTTCAGTGCCCATCAGTGATGCCTGTCAGTGCCCATCAGTGCAACCTACCAGTGCCTCCTCATCAGTGCAACCTACCAGTGCCTCCTCATCAGTGCCACCTACCAGTGCCCATCACTGCAGCCTTATTAGCGCACATCAGTGAAGGAGAAAAATCACTTATATGTTTTTGGTTTGTTTAAGAAAAAATAAAAATCCCCGAGGTGCTTAAATACCACCAAAAGAAAGCTCTATCTGTCTCAAAAACATTATAAAAATTTCATATGGGTACAGTGTTGCATGACCGCGCAATTGTCGTTCAAAGTGTGACAGCGCTGAAAGCTGGAAATTGGCCTGGACAGGAAGGGGGTAGAAGTGCCATGTAGGCGAGGGGTTAAAGCGTGACATGTTTGGTATCTCTTTACTCGGCGTACCATCATCTTTTATATCTTATCAAACAATTAGGCAATATATTGTGTTTTTGTGCATTAAAAATCTAAATAGTGTATTTTTCCCAAAAGATTTTGCTTACTACGTGTGAAATGTGTGAATGATCACAGAGGTCACATGGTACAGGGCTATTCACAACAGCCTTGTAGCATGTGACAAGCAGTGACCAATCACAGCTCACTCAGTAGTTCTCAATGGCTGCAAGAATGCAGACAGAGAGAAAGAGAAATGATTGCTTTTACAGCCTTTATGGGCGTAAAAGCAATCAGTGTAAAAAAAAATCTTCATCATCCCCCACAAGTAGTACAGTGTCACACTGTACTGCTAGGGTGACAATGTGTAAAAAAAAAAACTATAAAAAACATAAATAAATAAAATAAAAATGTAAAAAAATGTTTAAAAATTATAATTTTTGGTTATAAATGAATTTGGGTTATTTTTTTTTTTTACTAAAAAGATAACGGAATAAATTTTGGCCAAGATTTATGATTAAATATTATTTATTTGCAACATTTTATAAGAAAAAAACTTTTTTTTCCAAATTTATGAACTTTTTCATTTACATAGCAAAAAAAAAATAAAAATCCCAGCGGTGAATAAATGCCACCAAAATAAAGTTTTATCTGTTTCAAAAAAATGCTAAAAAATTCATATGAGTACAGTGTTGCATGACCGCGCAATTGTCATTCAAAGTGTGACAGCGCTGAAAGCTGAAAATTGGCCTGGACAGGAAGGGGGGGAAAGTGTCCGGACTGGAAGGGGGAGAAAGTGTCCGGACTGGAAGGGGGTGAAAGTGTACGGACTGGAAGGGGGGGGAAAGTGTCCGGACTGGAAGGGGGGGAAAGTGTCCGGACTGGAAGGGGGGGGAAAGTGTCTGGACTGGAAGGGGGGAAAGTGTCCGGACTGGAACGGGGGGGAAAGTGTCCGGACTGGAAGGGGGGGAAAGTGTCCGGACTGGAAGGGGGTTAAAGTGTCCGGACAGGAAGGGGGGGAAGTGTCCGGACTGGAAGGGGGGGAAAGTGTCCGGACTGGAAGGGGGTTAAAGTGTCCGGACTGGAAGGGGGGGAAAGTGTCCGGACTGGAAGGGGGGGAAAGTGTCCGGACTGGAAGGGGGTTAAAGTGTCCGGACTGGAAGGGGGGGAAAGTGTCTGGACTGGAAGGGGGGGAAAGTGTCCGGACTGGAAGGGGGTGAAAGCGTCCGGACTGGAAAGGGGGGAAAGTGTCCGGACTGGAAGGGGGGGGAAAGTGTCCGGACTGGAAGGGGGGGAAAGTTTCCGGACTGGAAGGGGGGGAAAGCGTCCGGACTGGAAGGGGGGGGAAAGCGTCCGGACTGGAAGGGGGGGAAAGTGTCCGGACTGGAAGGGGGGGGAAAGTGTCCGGACTGGAAGGGGGGGGAAAGTGTCCGGACTGGAAAGGGGGGAAAGTGTCCGGACTGGAAAGGGGGGAAAGTGTCCGGACTGGAAGGGGGGGGAAAGTGTCCGGACTGGAAGGGGGGGAAAGTTTCCGGACTGGAAGGGGGGGAAAGCGTCCGGACTGGAAGGGGGGGGAAAGCGTCCGGACTGGAAGGGGGGGAAAGTGTCCGGACTGGAAGGGGGGGGAAAGTGTCCGGACTGGAAAGGGGGGAAAGTGTCCGGACTGGAAGGGGGGGAAAGCGTCCGGACTGGAAGGGGGGGGAAAGTGTCCGGACTGGAAGGGGGTTAAAGTGTTCGGACAGGAAGGGGGGGAAAGTGTCTGGACTGGAAGGGGGGGGGAAGTGTTCGGACTGGAAGGGGGTAAAAAAAATTATATAATGTTTGGGGGTTCAAAGTAATTTGCTAGGAAAAACTGTTTTTTTTTTTAAAAAAAAGTGTCAGAAGGCTTGATCTTCAAGAGTGGGTGATGTGTGGCAGAAGCTGCTAATGTTGGCCCTGAGATTCCAGGATAGTAGAAGCTCCCCCCCCCCCCGCCAAATAACCCCTTTTTGGAAAGTAGACACCCCAAGGTATCTGCTAAGTGGCATGGGGAGTATTTTGCAGATCTCATTTGTTGCCACATGTATTTGGAAAATGAAGAAAGAAAACAAAAATTAATTATTTTCTTTTTCAAAACCTTGTGACAAAAATGATATCTGAAAAATACTCCCCATGCCTCTTATTAAATTCCTTGGGGTGTCTACTTTCCAAAAAGGGGTCATTTGGGGGGTGTTTGTACTGTCCGGGCATTTTAGAGCCTCCGAAACTGTGATAGGTAGTGGGGAAGTGATATGAGGAAATATTCCCTTTGAAAGCCTGGAGGTGGTCATTGGATTTTGGGTGCCTGTATGTAGCTAGGCTGCCAAAACGTCTCTGACATGTGGTACCCCCATACTCAGAAGAAGTAGGAGAATGTGTTTTGGGGTGTAATTCCATATATAGCCATGCATGCGCAATATATCATTAAAGCGACATATTTGTGTAAAGAAAAAAAAAATTGTCATATTCAAAAAATTTGTGGCAAAAAATAAAATGTTCCATGGACTCTCTGAAAAATCTTTGGGGTGTCTACTTTCCAAAAAGGGGTCATTTGAGGGGGGGTTTGTGCTGCCCTGGTATTATAGCACCTCAAGAAATGTGATGGGCAGTCAGAAAGTAAAAGCTGTGTAAATTCCAGTATATACCATAGTTTGTAAACGCTGCAACTGTCACACAAACCAATTAGTTTACATGTATTGGGAATAAAAAGCGCACAGGTGATCAAATACCACCAAAAGAAAGCTCTATTTGTGTGAAAAAAGGACATCAATTTAATTTATTGCATGACCGCGCAATTGTTAGTTAAACTAGTGCAGTGCTGTATAGCAAAGAAATTGCAGTATCTATACCATAGTTTGTAGACGCTATAACATTCACACAAAGCAATCAATATACACTTATTGGGATTTTTTTACCAAAAAACATGAAGCAGAATACATTTTGGCCTAAATTGATGACTAATGCAGGCCATAGACGGGTCGAAAAACGGCCGTTTTTTTATTTAAAAAAACTGAAAAATCGGTTGTTCGATTGGCCGACGTTACCACCAACAGTAAAAAAATCGACCGATTTTCATCCCGTCTACGGCCGGCATTTAATTACTTGTGTCCTTTGCAGAGAGCTCCGCTATTATATTTTATATGAAAAGTCTTGCGGTTGCAACAATGTATCCATTTGTATCCATTTCAGATACAGATGTTTTTATTCGGATACAAGTAGATACAATGTTGCAACCACAAGACTTTTCATATAAAATATAATAGCGGACTGGAATTCTTCTTCTTTTTCTTCTTTTTCTTCTTCTTCTTTTTATTCTTTTTCTTCTTCTTTTTCTTATTCTTCTTTTTCTTTTTCTTCTTCTTTTTCTTATTCTTCTTTTTCTCTCTTCTTCTTTTTATTCTCTTTTTCTTCTTTTTCTCTCTTCTTCTTTTTCTTTTTCTACCTCTTTTTCTTATTCTTTTTCTTCTTCTTCTTTTTATTCTTCTTTTTCTCTCTTCCTCTTCTTTTTCCTTCTTCTTCTTTTCTTCTTCTTGCAGGTCACGGCTCATGCGCAGATTTTTTATCGGTAAAACGATTGGCCGATTTGCCCATCATTGCCAGGAAAATTGGCCGATCGGCAAAATCGGCCAATCTTTTTCCAACTTTACCAAAAAAAAAAAATTTGCCAAAACCCTGAAAAAGGGCCGACCAATTAACCCAATAACGGAGCGAAAATCGGCCGCTTTTTGACCCGTCTATGGCCTGCATTACTCTGAGTTTATTGGGTATATTTTATAACCAAAAGTCAAAAATATATATTTTTTTACATTTTCAGTCTTTTTTTGTTTATAGCGCAAAAAATCAAAACCGCAGAGGTGATCAAATACCACCAAAAGAAAGCTCTATTTGTGTGAAAAAAAGGACATCAATTTTGTTTGGGTACAGCGTTGCATGACTGCTCAATTACCAATTGGAATAGGGTAGTGCCGAACAACAAAAAATGGCCTTGTCATGAAGGGGGGTAAATCCTCTGGAGGGCAAGTGGTAAATATCTGTTAAAATCTGTTTTTTTGAACAGAAGAAACCCCTATTTTTCTTCTGTAAAAGGAATGGACAGAAAACGGATGTAAACTGCTCTGTTTTTCCTTGAAAAAAATGTGACTGAAATGATGAAAAAAACAGAACCCCCGTGAGAGAAAAAGATGTTAATGGATGCAGAGTCTATTGATTCTGGCTGCTGGGGGGGTCTGGTGTTACTGCTGGGGGTCTATTGTTGCCAGGGGTCAATTGTTGCTGGAAGGGATCTACTGTTGAGGGAGTGATCTATTGTTGCTATGGGGTCAACTGTTGCTGGAAGGGATCTGCTGTTGAGGGAGTGATCTATTGTTGCTATGGGGTCAATTGTTGTTGAAAGGGATCTACTGTTGAGGGAGTGATCTATTGTTGCTATGGGGTCAATTGTTGTTGAAAGGGATCTGCTGTTGAGGGAGAGGTCCATTGTTGCTGGCAGCTGGAGAGTCTATTGATGCCCACTGCTAGGAGATCTGTTGATGCTGGTGGGGGATATATTTTTGCTGGGGTTCAATTGTTGCGGGAAGGCATCTACTGTTGAGGGAGAGGTCTATTGTTGCCAGGGGTCAATTGTTGCGGGAAGGGAGCTACTGTTGAGGGAGAGATCTATTGTTGACAGGGGTCAATTGTTACTGGAAGGGATCTATTGTTGATGGAGAGATCTGTTGTTGCTAGGGGGTCAATTGTGGCTGGAAGGGATCTGCTGTTGAGGGAGAGATCTATTATTGCTGGCTGCTGGGAGATCTGTTGTTGCTGGTGGGGGATCTATTTTTGCTGGGGGTCAGTTGTTGCTGGAAGGGAACTGCTTTTGAGGGAGTGATCTATTGTTGCTAAGGGGTCAATTGTTGCTGGAAGGGATCTGCTGTTGAGGGAGAGGTCCATTGTTGCTGGCTGCTGGAGAGTATATTGATGCCCACTGCTGGGAGAATCTGTTGTTGCTGGTGCGGATATATTTTTGCTGGGGTTCAATTGTTGCGGGAAGGCAACTACTGTTGAGGGGGGGATCTATTGTTGCTGGTGGGGGATATATTTTTCCTGGGGGGTCAATTGTTGCGGGAAGGCTTCTACTGTTGAGGGAGAGGTCTATTATTGCTGGCTGCTGGAGAGTCTATTGATGCCAACTGCTGGGAGATCTGGTATTGCTGGTGGGGGATATATTTTTGCTGGGTGTTAGTTGTTGTTGGAAGGGATCTGCTGTTGAGGGAGAGGTCTATTGTTGCCAGGGGTCAATAGGTACTGGAAGGGATCTACTGTTGAGGGAGAGGTCTATTGTTGCTGGAATGGATCTGCTGTTGAGGCAGGGGCCTATTGTTGCTGGCTGCTGGAAAGTCTATTGTTGCTGGCTGTTGGGAGACCTCATGTTGCTGCTGGGGGTAAATTGTTGTCTGGGTGGTGTTTTGTCGCATATATTGTTGCTGGGGGCGGGTCTGTTGCTGCTGGCTGAAGGGGAACTACCTTACTGCTTTTCTTGTTATCATTAACAAGTTCCATACAAATTACTTGGCACCACAAAATGACACTTGGCTCTGTATTCTCTAAAAGGAGCCGTACTGGGAGGTGGGTAGGGGGTGGAACCAACAGACATACTGAGAGGTGGGTAGGGGGTGGAACCAACAGACAGTGCTGAGAGGTGGGTTGGGGATGGAACCAACAGACAGTGCTGAGAGGTGGGTTGGGGATGGAACCAACAGACAGTGCTGAGAGGTGGGTTGGGGATGGAACCAACAGACATACTGAGAGGTGTGTAGGGGGTGGAACCAACAGACAGTGCTGAGAGGTGGGTTGGGGATGGAACCAACAGACAGTGCTGAGAGGTGGGTAGGGGGTGGAACCAACAGACAGTGCTGAGAGGTGGGTAGGGGGTGGAACCAACAGACAGTGCTGAGAGGTGGGTTGGGGATGGAACCAACAGACAGTGCTGAGAGGTGGGTTGGGGATGGAACCAACAGACAGTGCTGAGAGGTGGGTTGGGGATGGAACGAACAGACAGTGCTGAGAGGTGGGTTGGGGATGGAACCAACAGACAGTGCTGAGAGGTGGGTTGGGGATGGAACCAACAGACAGTGCTGAGAGGTGGGTTGGGGATGGAACGAACAGACAGTGCTGAGAGGTGGGTTGGGGATGGAACCAACGGACAGTGCTGAGAGGTGGGTTGGGGATGGAACCAACGGACAGTGCTGAGAGGTGGGTAGGGGGTGGAACCAACGGACAGTGCTGAGAGGTGGGTTGGGGATGGAACCAACAGACAGTGCTGAGAGGTGGGTTGGGGATGGAACCAACGGACAGTGCTGAGAGGTGGGTAGGGGGTGGAACCAACGGACAGTGCTGAGAGGTGGGTAGGGGGTGGAACCAACGGACAGTGCTGAGAGGTGGGTAGGGGGTGGAACCAACAGACAGTGCTGAGAGGTGGGTTGGGGATGGAACCAACAGACAGTGCTGAGAGGTGGGTAGGGGGTGGAACCAACAGACAGTGCTGAGAGGTGGGTAGGGGGTGGAACCAACAGACAGTGCTGAGAGGTGGGTAGGGGGCGGAGAGAAGGCGGGCCTTAGAAGTGGGGAGTTCCTGCACCTATTCTCTGAGAATAAAAGCCCTGGGTTACGCATGTGTAATCAGCGATCACGCTACATATGTGAGGTGTCACCATGAATGTCTGGTAAACTGTAAAGGCTTTTAAAGCATTGCCTATGGAGATTCATTGTACTGTAGTTGTCACCATTCCCGTGGCATGCACAATTTTAAACCATGACATGTTTGTTATCTATTTACTCGGTGCAACATCATCTTTTATATGTTACCACACCATCGGGTATTATATTGTGTTTGTGTGCACGAAAACTTATTACAAATGTATTTATTCCTGAAATTTTTCAATGATAAACTGCTGCATAAATATCATGGCACATAAAAAATTACAACAGCCACCATTTTTTTTTCTCCAGGGCCTTTGATTTCAGAAAATATGTAATGATTGGGAGTTCCAGCAAAAAGAAAAATAAATCTGATTTATTCATGTAGAAGAAAAATGTTGGAATTGGCCTGCTAGGCAGATTGTTCATATGTATGTATGAGCTGTGCATGTGCAACTCGGTTTACATGCCTGTGTGCCAGGATGACTGAACTCCGGCACATGTGCGAGAGCAGCGTCATCCTTCAGCGGCCAATCAAAGTCCTGTAGCCAGAAGAAGCTCAGAAGAAGATGTCAGTGCCATTGAAAGAACCTCACAAGCGTCGGACTGTTGAAGCAGAGGTAAGTATTGCACACTAGACATGTGCAGTTCGTATGGTTTCGCGGCAGAATGCGGACAAATTTTTCATTATTTGGAGACTTGGATATATCAGAATTTCCAAATAACAATTGTAACGAGTTTAAACAAATCTTAATTAACAAAACAAAATTTGGTCTAAAATTCAAATCGAATTCAAGATGCTAAATCAAATTTGAAAACAAGAATGGAATAAAATAGAAGAGAATAGAATAGAAAAGAGAAAAATAAAAGAACAGAGTAAACCAGAACATAATTGACTAGAAATTAAAAGAATAGAATAAAATGGAAAAGAATAGAATAGAATAAAAAATAAGGGAATATAAAAGAATGGACTTAAATAGAATAAAAAATAAGGGAATAGAACAAAAAGGGGTAGAATAGAAAAGAATAGAGTACAACAGAAAAGGATAGAATAGAAAATAAAACAATAGAATAGAAAATAAATGGATAGAGTAGAATAGAAAATAAAAGATCAGAATGAAACAGAATAGAAAAGAAGTGCATAGAATCGAAAAGAATAGAATAGAAAATAAAAGAGGAGAATAGATTATATTAAAATAGAATATAAAATAAGGGAATAGAAAAGAATAGAATAAAATAGAACAGAATATAAGGGAATTAAATGGGAATGGAATAGAAAATAAAAGAATACAATAGGGTAGAAAAGAATATAAAGGAATAGAATATAAAAGAATAGAATAAAATAGACTAGAATAGAAAATAATGGAATATAATATAAAAGAATAGAATATAAAATCAAAGAATAGAATAGAAAATAAGAGTATAGAAAAGAACAGAGTAAAACAAAATAGCATAGAATAGAAAATAAATAGAATAGAAAAAAAGGAATAAAATAGAAAAGACTAGAGTAAAAACAGAACAGGATAGAATAGAAAATAAAAGAATAGAATAAAATAGAAAATAAAATAAAGAGATAGAATGGAAAATAAAAGAATAGAATAAAATAGAATATAAAATCAAAGAACAGAATAGAAAACAAGAGAATAGAAAGAATAAAGAATACAAGAATAGAATAGAAAAAAATAGAATGGAAATTAAAGGAATAGAATACAATAAAATAGAAAAAATTAAAATTGATAACGTTTCTAATTCTATCTGAATTTACCGAATTCGGAAATTTCGAATTGAATATGAAAATAAATAAGCACTAAGAATAAACTAAATTAATTCTGAAAATGAATTAAGCAAATTTAACAAAATTAACCCCTTCACACCGGCGCCTCCCGGCCCTTTAAGGGTTCCAGAAGCCAGGAGGCGGGGCAGGGTTTAGGGTCATGTGACCGCCGTGATGCGCCGTCACGACGGTCACATGATCAAGAAAAGTCCCGATCAAAAGAGGAGATCGGGACCTTTCCGTGAGTACCGGACATGTGTGCTGGGAGCGTGCAGGGGGCGTGCTCTCGGCACATATGTCCTTTTTTAATAGAACACAAATGTGCGGCCGCTTGGCGTCTAGGCCCAGACCTCGGGAGGCAGAACATTTGTGTGCGGCCGGCGTGAAGAGGTTAACTAAACAAAATGATTTAAATAACAAATCGAAACAAAACAAAACCAATGTTTTTGTTCTGCACACGTCTGTTGCAGAGATTAGTTCAGCTTTAACCACATGCCGCCCAGCCACTGTATAAATACGGCGGCAGGGCGGCACGGCTGGGCAAAAGCACGTTTTAAAAGGTGTGTTTTGAAAACAGGTAGGGGGCACGCGCGAGGCGCACCGCCGCCCTACCTGTCCCACCGATCACAGCCGCGGATGTCAGTCGCCGGGTCACAGCCAGTCATTCCCGGCGATCGGCGGCAATCGCTGACAGAGAGCACAGCTGCAGTAGCTGTGCTTTCTGTCATTTCCCTGACAGCTTGAGGACACGCTGATTGGGACAGAAGAGTTTCTCTCTCCCGATTAGCGGTGTTCCCTGCAGTACACACCCCCCGTCCCCTAGTAAAACACTCCCCTCACACAGTTAACCCTTTGATCGTCTCACATGTTAACCCCTTCCTCCCCAGTGCCATTAGTACAGTGTCAGTGTTTTTTTTTTTGCACTGATCACTGTATTGGTGTCACTGGGGATGTCAGTGACCCCAAGTCAGTTCCCCCCCAGTGTCAGAATGTCCGCCGCAGTCCCGCCATAAGTCGCTGATCGCCACCATAAGTCGCTGATCGCCACCATAAGTCGCTGATCGCCACCATAAGTCACTGATCGCCGCCATAAGTCGCTGATCGCCGCCATTATTAGTATAAAAAACCCCTAAAAATCCCAGCATCTTTCCCGCCATTTGTAAACGCTATAACTTTCACGTAAACCAATTAATTTACACGTATTGGTTTTTTTTTTAGCAAAGACATGTCGCAGAATGCATTTTTGCAGAAATTTATGACTAAATTTGATTTTTAAATTTTTTTTTACTGGACATGTTTTATAGCAAAAAGTCCAAAATATTGTTTTTTTTCCTCAAAATTGTCAGCCTTTTTTTTTTTAGAGCGCAAAAAATAAAAACCGCACAGGCGATCAAATACCACCGAAAGAAAGCTCAATTTGTGGGGAAAAAAAGGATGTAAATTTCATTTAAGTACCTTATTGCATGACCGCGCAATTGTCCGTTAAACTAGCGCAGCGCTGTATAGCAGAAAAATGGCGTAAATTGCAGTATTTATACCATAGTTTGTAGACGCTATAACTTTCACACAAAGCAATCAATATACACTTATTGGGATTTTTTTTACCAAAAACATGGAGCAGAATACATTTTGGCCTAAATTTATAACCAACTTTGAGTTTACTATATATTTTTTATAGCTGAAAGTAAAAAATATCGTTTTTCTTCAAAATTTTTGGAATTTTTTTTGTTTATAGTGTAAAAAATAAAAAGCGCACAGGTGATCAAATACCACCGAAAGAAAGCTCTATTTGTGTGAAAAAGAAGTCCGTAAATTTCGTTTGGGTGCAGCATTGCATGACCGCGCAATTATCAGTTGAATTAGTGCAGCACCGAGTAGCAAAAAGAGGCGTGGTCATTAAGGGGGGTAAATCCTCAGGAGGGCGAGGGGTTAATGAATCAGAAAACGAATGTTGTGAATCCATGAAATAATATCCGTTTAATCATTTATTGGGGTTTTCTTTCTTTTTCACAGCAGCCTTTGAGCGGTGAAGATGTACGATGAATCCAGCAGTGAAGATTGCCTTCCTTTCATACGGTGAGGAAATGAAGCTGAAATGACCAATTCTCGGACGGCCTTTATAAAGCGTTACAGTTTAGTTTTCTTTAGTTACTATTCTACTAAACCCACTTTGCAGCCACCCACTTACCTTTTGTGAAAAAAATACTAAATGCACATTTTTTTGCAGGTAAAAAAATGTGTGTTTATTAGTTTTTGTTGCAGAAGCCTGTAAAGCAGACCTGTCAGTGTATCTGCTTCTTTTTTTTTTTTTGCCTTCCTCTGGATCAACTGTGGGTGTAGGATTATAACTTTTTTTTTAATTAGTGGTTGAACTGGATGGGCGTTTGTCTTTTTTCAGCCAGACTAACTATGTATGAGATGTATGAGTAAGCAGACGGACAGGAAGTATTTTAAACACGAATCACCAGCGCCAAATTTTGTGAAAATTATATACCAAATAAATAAATGCTGCTGCTCATTAATGTAGACACCAAACACATAAAACATCAAAACAGCGCAAATATATAAAAATAAATACACACTGCAAAAAAAAAGTATATAAAAATAGTCCCACTCCAAATCAATGGTGACCAAAAAAATATAAAATTAGAAAATATAAAAAAAAATATTATTATTATATTATTATTATTATACAGTATTTGTAAAGCGCCAATAGTTCGCTCAGCGCTGTACATTACAAAGGGGGACAGAACATGTGACAGAACAATACCAATACAATGTGATACACAAGGGGTTCGAGGGCCCTGCTCTTTGGAGCTTACAATCTAGGAGGGAGGGGATGGTGGCACAGGAGGAGATAGCTGCGGGGGATGGAGTGGTAGGAAGAGTGGAGGAGGTCGGCAAGTTAGCAGGGGGTGGGGTAGGCTTCCCTGAAGAGATGGGTTTTCAGGGTGCGCCTAAAGGAGAGGAGAGTAGGTGATAGTCTGATGGGTTGGGGCAGGGAGTTCCAGAGGATGGGTGACACCCTGGAGAAGTCCTGGAGGCGGGCATGGGAGGAGGAGACCAGGGAACTAGAGAGAAGGAGGTCTTGTGAGGAGCGGAGTGTGCGTGTTGGGCGGTACTTGGATATTAGGTCAGTGATGTAGTTCGGGGCAGTATGGTGGACGGCTTTGTACGTCAGTGTTAGGATTTTGAATTTGATCCGTTGCGCAATCGGAAGCCAGTGGAGGGATTGGCAGAGGGGGGTGGCGGAGATGGAGCGGTTGGAAAGGTGGATGAGTCTGGCAGCCGTATTCAGGATGGACTGAAGCGGGGATAGCCTGTGGTGAGGCAGGCCAGTGAGGAGGGAGTTGCAGTAGTCGAGTCGTGATATGATGAGGGAGTGGATGAGCTGTTTAGTGGTTTCTGAGGTTAGGAACGTGCGGATTTTGGCGAAACTTTTAGCCCGTGCTTCCACCAAAAAGTGTAGTATTTGAGCACTGTTTTTTGGTGGAAGCACGGGCTAAAGGTTTCTTTGGGAAGAGGAATTTCATGAATATATATTTTTTTATATTTTTTAATTTTATATTTTTTTGGTCACCATTGATTTGGAGTGGGACTATTTTTTATATTTTTTTTTTTTGCAGTGTGTATTTATTTATTATTATATATTTGCGCTGTTTTGATGTTTTATATACTGACAGGAAGACTTAATGAACTACCATGACGCTCCATAGCAGTGGCGTCCCTAGGGGGGTTCGGTCCGCACCGGGTGACACCATCACAAGGGGTGCAGGATGCTGGCACAGTGACAGCTGCCCCTGCCCCGGTGTAGTGGTAAAATGAGTCTCCCCTGAAGCAACTGCGCATGTGCCTGTTTCAGGCCGAAGAAGCCGATTGCCGCCTCTGTGCTGAAGTCGGAGATCGACTTCTTCAGCCGGAAACCGGCACATGCGCAGTTGCATCAGGAGATACAGATCTTCAAGGGATGGATACTCATTTTACCGCTACACCGGCACCGCTCCTTCCTCTCTGGAGGGGTGACACCACGTGTTACCGCACCGGGTGACACCAACCCTAGGGACGCCTCTGCTCCATAGCACTGTGGTAGTTCATTGAGAACTACAAGGGGACAGCCGCTAAAACTGAATTGAACCAGCTGAAGTTAAAAGCTGATTGGCTACCATGCACAGCTGCACCAGATTCTGGGTGCCCCATGTTTAGTAAATCTCCTCCTACGTGTGGTGACAGACGTTTTACCTCACTGCAGGAACGCACAGGAAACAATTGTTTCCTATGTGTCCCATTCACACTGCAACGCAGCCTAGTGCTGTATTTTTGCATTTATATCACAGCACACCGGGCCGAGTCTCATGGCAATGTCGGGCAGCGCAGTTAAAGCGGAGTTCCACCCAAACAGGGAAGTTCCTCTTTAATGCTTTGTCCCCCGCTCCTCATTAAGGATTGGCACCTTTGGGGAGCGGGAGGGGGCAGTGGGTACCCGATTTTGACAGGTACCCGCTCCCACTTCCGCTGCGATCGCCTAGATCAGGGGTAGGCAACTTGAGAGCTGCAGGACTACAAGTTCCGTCATGCCTCTGCAAGTCATAGCTGTAACTGTCAGTTTTGTAATCTTTGCAATGCCTCATGGGAAATGTAGTTCCACAACAGCTAGAGAGCAGCAGGTTGCCTACCCCTGGTCTAGACGATTGGAAGCGGAAGTTGTCCTCCCTCCCCGTAGTCTTCTGGGACACGTAACAAGTCCCAGAAAGCTACGGGGCCATTCACAAAGTGCAGCGCTTCTTGCACATGTGCAGTGGGCACCCGGCTGCGAAACCTCAAGGGAAGCCCAAAACAAAGATGGCGGCGCCAGGGAGAGAAGACGGCCGGTGAAACCAGCCGTGGTGAGGACACCGCTGGATCGAGGGACAGGTAATTGGCTGTATTTTAACAGTCAGCAGCTACAGTTTTAATTTTTTTTTTTGCTCAGCTGGAACTCTGCTTTAGGCTTTGGCAATAAAACCTGAAAGCTGATTGTTTTCTATGCAGAGTTTCCAGTTTTAGTAAATAACCCCCTATATATTCTGCCGTACTTTACATGCAGGCATTCAAGGATCGTTAAACGGTTTAATCCAGAACCGACTCCTCCCAGCTCTCCATCACTTCCTATGGAAGAGCGCTATGGACCTGAATTCTGGGACCGGCTAATGAGACAGCCAAGGTGAGCGTCTCTTTGTATCTATTTACATCCTATCCTATATCTTATCTTCCATCAAGAAGATAAGATCCCCAACTGAGGGACATCTAGGGGCCTACTTGTAGTAGGCCCCTAGATGTCAAGGGGGCAGTACAAAAAAAAAAAAAAAAAAAGGGGGCAGTACAAGATATTAACTCTGCAGGGGGCCCAAACTTTTGCAGACGCCATTTTTTTGTTTTCTGTTATTTTGAAAGTGTAAATGATGGAAATAAAATCTAACTTTTGTTGACATATTATAAGAATGTCTAATCTGTAATTTGATGCCTTTTGGAGATTTTTCCATCTTTCCTTGGCTTCTTTATGCACATTAATACAAATTTTTAGCTGGGGTGCCCAAACTTTCGATCCCCACTGTATACCTTACAGGCTTTAAGTGGTAATAGCGGGACTATGCCATCATCCCGGTACGATTGGTTTTGTCCCAAGGCCGGCTGTTTTGTAAAAGGCAGCTGAAGGCTGGATGGCTTTTACAGGTGGTGAGAGGAGTCATCCGCCCGTTGGTGCCTCTCCCGGATCTCCACACCCCCCCAGATCCCGGAACTGAAGCTGACACTTTTTTTTCAGATTAACATAGGGCCATCAGAGGACCGGAAGGTCTCCAATGACCTCTGTAACACAGGAAACAGGAAGCGATGAGTACTACTGTCACTTCCAGTTTCCCAGATGTAATCAGCGCCATTTTTAACCCCCCTGGCGGTATTCCGGTGTGTAGCTCGGGGTAAAGTTTCAGCACCACAAGCGGTAACCCCCCAGAGCTACACTCGGGAATACACTGCAGCTCTGCTCCGGGGTCTCTTCTACACTTACCTTGTCCTGCGCTCCTGCGATGTCCCCCCTGCAGTGTCCCCGGCCATCTCCTCCAGCCGATGCCGGCACCCGTCTTCCGGGTTCCGGTCCCTGCGACGTCGGGACATATGGGGGACTGAACTGGCAGGAAATGTGAAAATGACAAAAAGTGACATTCACTAAATACACTAAAATCACATAGTATAACATTCCTGTATCAAACCATTTCACATACATTGTGTCCCGAGTGCTTTGTCCGGCGCCCTGCCTGCATTTTTACTGTTCTTTCTGCCTGGAAACTGAGAAACGTCCATGGCGTCCAAAAAGCGTCCCTTTAGGTCAAAAGCGGTTTTAGACCGGCTAGAGAACAGCGATAGTAAATCAGAACCACTTGCAGAATTGAGTGATAATGATTCGTGGGGGAAATTCCTCATCAGACACTGAAAACGATTCTGCGACTGAGCTCAGCGATGTGCGAACTTGGCGCTATATTTCACATTTCAGTGTTTTTGGTTTTAATTACATTATTGAATTAAATTTATTATTATTTTTTATGATTATTTATTAAATTATAATTTATGATTTTGTGTTTCAAATTTGATCATACCCGGGATGTTTACTAGACTCTTGTTCGGACAGATTTCAGTGAGTTATTCCTGAGAATTACAGGCCTACAATAAAAAAACAAGATATTTCCATGCAAAAAAATGTACCGCTTTGAGCACAGAAATATGGACATAATCAGACCGCTAGGGATGCTACAATGATCACAATGATCTTGGGGTGATCAGATGCTTTTAGGGCAGAGGAGAGGTCTCTCCATAAAGAGTACCTGTCTCTGTTTATTGCTGTCACAAGGGATATTTACATTCTTTGTGACAGCAATATAAGTGATAAAAAAAAAATTAAAGAAACAGTGTAGAAATTTTTTTTTTTTTAAAAAGTACCTCTGTCCCCCCGTTCTCACATGCAAAGGCGAACGCACGCGTCAGTCCAGCACGCATACATGAACGCCGATTGCACGACACGTGTGCGAGCACCAGAGGGAGAGCAATAACTCTAGCACCAGACATCCTCTGTAACTCTAAACTGGTAACCTGTAAAGGCTTATAAAGTGTTGCCTATGGAGATTTCTAAATACCGTAGTTTGGCGCCATTCCACAAACGTGTGACATGTTTGGTATCTATTTACTCGCCGTAACATCATCTTTTATATTTTACAAAAAAATTGGGTATTCAGTTGTGCTTGTGTGCAATAAAATTCATGAAAGTGTATTTTTCTAAAAAAAAATGACGTTAGAAACACCACTGCGCAAGTACAGTGTGACATAAAAAGTTGCAAAACCCACCATTTTATTCTCTAGGGCTTCTGCTAAAAAAAAAGAAATATATAAAACGTTTCGGGGTTCAAAGTAATTTTCTAGCAAAAAAATATTGATTTTTAAATGTAATCAAAAAGTGTCAGAAAAGGTGTTCAAGTGGTTACTGACAATCCTTCTATCTTCGTTTTATAGTTCCGGTGATCAATGTTTATTGACTGCCTTTATCCCTGCCGGTTCACACCATAGAAATGTGTTCCGGATGCGTTGCCGCATGCGCATTTTTGCCACATTCTGGTGTGTTTTTGATGCATTTTTTATGCATTCTGGTGTGTTTTTGTTGTGTTCCGGTTCATTTTTTCCCTCTCTTTTTCTTCAGTTTAAATAGGGACATTTACACAATTTGTAGCAAAGAATTACTTTGCTATAAGCAAGCATTTACCTGAATGACATCGATTCATTCAGGGCTTTTTTTTTGTGCTTAACTGTGATTTGGCCACGGCTAATCACATGACACAGCTGGGCTGTGATTGGCCCAGCTTGTGCATGTGATCGCTGTAAACATTCACAGCTAGGCATACTAGTATACAATGGATAGCATGAATGAAGCCATCTAGTGTATACAACTGTCATGTGACCTGCTGTGATTGGTCACAGCAGGTCACATGGTACCGGCAATGGGGCCGGTACTCAGATCTGTCATCGGCCATGTCCGAGGTACACGGCCGGTAACAGATCGCGCCGCTGCACGGCTCTGCAGGCGCGCAAACTGTGCGGCTCTTCAGGCGCGCAAACTGCGCATGCCCGGGAGGATGCCATGTGGCGTCCACCCGGAGCACTGAAGGATTTTGCCGGCTGCCAAATGGCCATTGGCCGGGTGGCTAATGGTTAAGGTTGGAGTAGTACCTCTGCAAATCAACATAAAGTAACTGAGATCGCCCAAGGAGTTATCATCACGGTTACCTGTGTGAGGGATTGGTGTGGAGTGCTGTCCGATGTGTTTGAGCCATTGGAGCCCCCTCCCCTCTTCCCGTGACCAGATCCTAGATGACTACCAGGGTCCACTTTGCTGATGTGATATTCACTATATGCGCATTTAATTTGCGCTTCTGGTAAGTGCAGGCACACTTCATTTATATTCCACAAGGAGTCACCTGCACTGAATCCTGATTTCACTGCGAATACCGGAGTTTTTAATTCAACACTATGGATTTCATCCATTCACAATTTCACTGGACTTGCATTTAATAGTGATTTTTTCGTATGCCTTTATTCTGATTAAGTTTGGATCATGAATTAATCATAATCAGCCATGTTATTTCTTTAGATATCTTCATCCATTCATTATTGCACTTGTCACTTTATAATTTTGTGTACCATTAGTCCCATGCAAGGTTATTGCTTGCAGGTTATGCATTTTGCTTTTTTGCCTTTTATTTAATTGTTATGATAAGCGCTGCATATATGCTTTATGATCGCTGCCTACTGACTGTCCTCCTCTCTTTACCTTGTATTGTCCCTGTAGTCACTGATCTGCTGTTACAGAGTATTATAGAATGATGTAACTTTCATTTCTCTTTTCCCTTCCTCTTAGTATGGATATCGGTGGGGTCCCCGGTGTGGTAAGTCAAAGTTTATAGTCCTGAAGCATTCCAGGAAGTACAGGAATGCACCTGACAATTCACAGCAGCTTAGACATAAGACGACAGAGGGTAAACTCCGACCTCTGCACATTTGTTTTGTATGGACAGGCATGGTTTCTGTTTTATATAACAAACAATAATAGTAATATAGAATAGCGAGCGAGTAAACATTTTTAAGATATAAAAAATTAAAGTTCATGTACAGCCATTTTTTTTTTAGTTTTGACCAGAGTGTGGAACGATTACTGGTTGTAATTATTGTTTTCTGTGGATCTGTTATAAAGATTTCCCCTCACTTCCTGTTCTACCAACAAACGTTTCAGTAGACAGGAAGTGAAGGTAAACCTCCAATAGCAATACAGACATAAAAAATGCTTTTTTTTTAGTGGAGTAGAGGAAGTCTAGAACCCCTGTCAGAGGTTTCAGATTTTCCCTCACTTCCTGCAAATCTCAATATTTTATTTTATCTTTGTCTGGGGTGAACAAGTCTGGCTACCCAGCATGGAGAGCAAACTCTGACTACACCAGCCTGCCCACACCAAGCCTGGAGTCTCTGCCATCTCCGTCAGAGCTGTGCCGGTCGAAGAAGAGGAAGAAGAAGAATTTGGACTCTGGCTGTAACAGGAGAGAGATGTCTGTCCAGCACCATATCCAGGAGCTGAAGAGGAAACAGAGCAGCATTGACCGGTCAGTCTCAGCTCCTCTTTTTATCACTTTATTATTACTATAGGGCATTTTATACCTAAACACTGTGAGTTGATTTACTAAAGGCAAATAGATTGTGCACTGCAAGTACAGTTGCTCCAGAGCTTATAAATGAAGGAAAGCTCCGCTGATTCCCATCATCCAAACATGTGCAAGCAAAAATTATTTTTCTTTTTTTTTCTTGCATGTGATTGGGTATTTTATGCAAAGTGAAGCTTCACCTCATTTACTAAGTTCTGGCGCAAATGCCCTAACAGAGTGCAACTGCAACTTGCACAGTCTATTTGCCTTTAGTAAATCAACCCCATTGTGTCATTGAGTGTTAGTAACACATTCCCTGTATGAAATAAAAGGTTACTGGTTCATGGTCCTCTTTGTTGTCCTCTTAACAGTTGTGCGTTCTTGTTGGCGGAGTAAAGTGCAGGTAAAGGAAGGGCTTAGCATGTGCTTAGAACTCGCCTGCTCTGAACACCTAGAACCAAACTCCCTGCAGGGTTGGGAGACAGTTTACCTTCTTTTCCAGTTGTTGGTTCTGGATGGACTGATACAGAACAGAGTGTCAGAATCTGAGATACTTAAAGTGACACTAAAGCTTCATTTTTTTAAATAACAAACATGTCTATATTTACCTTCTCTGTGCAGCCTGGGTCCTCTTCTTTTTTCTGCGCTCCTAGCTCCTCCCCCTCAAGCAGTGCCCTCAGGGAAAGCCACTTTCCCAGGGGGCACCGCTGCATGCTCGTCCCTGAGCCACTGCTCTATGCATCAATAAGACTGGGAGGGGTGCTGCACACGGAAGGTTTTATCGGCAATATCAGCAATAACACTAGGATGATTGGATAATCGTCTGTATACCACTGTCACCGCATACAGATTATACAGAGGGTTAAACACACATAGTAGCGCTCTTCAGAGGCAGGAATTCGTAAGTTGCATTAAGGAGCTTTAGATAGAAACAGTTCAACACTTTCAGAAAGAAAGATTTATTACTAAAAGGTCAAAAGGGTGCAATAAAAATATTTACAGAAAAAAGATGTAACCAATATATATATAAATACACAGAGCGCAATAACACAGCAAAGAGGTAACAGAAAGAAGTTTAGAGAGGTAGAGTACTTGCCAAAAGTACTGGGTTAAGCAAATCAAGTTTCAGAGCAAAAGGGCACCGTCTCCCAAGTTGGTTCTGATGTTAAAAGGGAGAATTCTTCAACTTCCACTCTTAGGCCTGACAGCCTATTTTGTAGTCCCCCAGCAGGGAAATCAAGGACCAATGCCTCTGAAATCAAGGACCAATGCCTCATTTGGGGAGGGGTGTCTAGGCGGAGACCCAAGCTAGAAGCAAAATCTCTTTTAGCTTATATTTTGGCTCATAACTTTTCCTAGGCACAAGTAACATTCCACCCGCAGGTAGATTAATATGCAGACGCATCTGCGGAACGGTTAGATATGAAATATGTAATACATACTTGAATGGTTCAAGAGATGTAATTTTCTGCTTTCCTATATATTCCAGCCAAGAAGTGTGACATATCAAATGGTTTGTCTTCTCGTGAGCAATCTGAAGATATGTCTGGTTTTTATCTAAGTCTCTCATATTCCAAGATATGAGACATAGGGGGTGTCAGGAATGGACTCAGCACTGGTGGTGGGACTCACCTGCCATGTGGGCTGCAGTACCAGGGCTGACCAGCGGGTGCTCTCAGCAGCCAGAAGCTCACTCCTGCAGTCAGCCAACACCTGGGGCTGATTGCAGGAGGTGTATTTAAGGAATGACCAGGCCTGTGATCAGGGCCTTGGTGTATGTTTCCCATGAGCCCCTGTACCTGGTATCCTGTGTTCCTGTTCTGCTGACTATCTGATTTGTTGCCGACCCTGTCTGATCCTGACCTCTGCTGACTTCTCCTGCTTGATCCCTGGCTTGCCTGACCATCCTTCTGCCTGATCCTCTGTACCGCGCTGTCCGTGAGTTACTGAACCCGGCTTGTGACCCTGACTATTCTCTGCCTGCTCCTCCGGTACCTTGCTGCCCGCACGTTGCTGACCTGGCCTGCCTGACTACGCCTGATGCTACCCAGACGATCCATCTATCCCGCACGGATCTGTCCCTGTTACCAGGTCTGCCAGCCTCTTCACGTCAGGTTTTCCCCCGGTACATACCCTCGGCGGACCCCTCTACCACAGTTGGGTGCACTCAGGGGTTGCGACCTGGTCTCAGTCCTGCGCCAAGTCCATCCCCACCGTCAGGGGCTCTGGTGAAAAGGCAGACTGGGGCTTAGACTCCGCGCCCTGGGGAATCCCGTTCTGTGGGTACTAGAGATCCCGCCGGGCGGTGCCTGACAGTACCTAACAGCCTGCCTGACCATTCCACCTCTCCAGCCCTGACTATGCCTGTGTTCCCACACATTTCTGGTCATGCCCGGATCTCTAACAGGGGGAAAATGGATTTTAAAAGTGGTATCTAGTTTATGACTCCTCTGGAATGTCTTTGAACTCAGGGGAAGGCTTGGGTTATACTTTTATGAGGTGCTAGATTGCACAGTTTTAGACAGCCCGGCACCCAGCTTAGAGAGGTTTTATAGCTCGGAGCTTCCTGCTGTGCTCCAGCCTGCCTGTGACACTTCCAACACACACCGACCACATGTCACTGAGGATCTCAGAGAGGGAGGGGGATGAGGAAAGATATAGTTGTACAAGATGGATGATCCTTTGCCAAGATGCAGGTTGGAGCAAAATGGTTGAACCGCATCCACCTTTGTGGGTACGATTGCTACAGCGGCTACAGGCAATTCCACCTATAACAGGCGCATGTTTACGACAGGCTGCTTGCTGACTGTACCTTTGTCTCTCTCGACAACTACATGTATAACTTGCACTAGAATGACTCTTAACGTCACGACTCTTTGCACCCCTTGTGCCAGCGACCCAAGCTGTAAACTAAGTACAAGGTTGTGGCAGCTACTTGCATTACACCCCTTTGAGTAACTTCAAACCAGGCGAACGACAAAGTTTGAAAGACTTTACTTACTGTAACTAAAGTGTAAAAACAGCATACAGTCCAAGAACAACAGGACTTTCCCAAGTACTTTCAATGACAGCCATCGTTCCTAATTCCCTTGTCCCTAAACCGCACCGGGCTATGTTCTGCTCTGGTGTACCTGCAGAGGTAGAGTCCATGTGGTCACAGCATCCAAAAAATACATACTCCAGTAGTTGTTGTCTTCGGGGCTAATCCCAAGCTTTGATGACTTTACATTTTGATGCCAGGCTATGTCATCTTTGTACCTCTTCAAGATGTAGCTCTCTTCGGGGACCGGGGAGATGGCCAAGACTGTGGACAAGAACCAAGCCTAGATGATGGCAACAGCAGTGATGGACCTACAGATGGACAGGGGCCTACTGTCCACTTTTTTGCCACAGGTGCAGAGGGTCAGACCCAAACATCCCTCCAAAAGCTGAAGAACCTTGAAAAATATTAACCCCTACCCTCCCGTCTGGGGTAGCATCTAGCTATCTAATTTCAACCTGCCTACAAGCAGGGTGGTGTACATAGCTTCCTGAAAACATTGCAGCACTCTGCCTCAGTACTCCTCCCAAGAGCCTTCAGCCCTGGTGTAAGCAGTGGAGTTATACAAATATAAAATGCCTTGATGGGTGTCAGTTTGGAGTAGTGGGTGTTCCCAGGCAGACTTCATTTGCATGTGGACCACCAGAGGTAACACCCACATGAAAGAACTGCAATCCAATGAATGAAAGGGGTGGGCCATGGACAGCCAAGCTGGGCAAGAAAGAGCTAGGTGATGCTGGACGTCCCCCAGCTAGTAAATGAGTCGAGGTGTATCTGCCTTGCTGTAGCTTCTAATGCACATTAGGAGGAGCTCACAGTGTGCAATGAAATCAGAGTCAGCCATTCCAGTCCAGGAGAGGACAACTGTACAAGACTGAAAGGAAGCCTGAAGAACAGCTTTAAACATTGGAAGATTGCTTTTGTTTTGTCCTCTTCGCACAACAGGAATTGAGTGGCAATTTCCCCGAAATTAGTGGAAATCTCCTTGTAGGTAGTTCTGACCAGAACACTTGTCCCTAATAAAGATACTGATAATACTGATCACAGGTCAAGGGAGAGGGCAGTTCCCTACATCCAATAGTAGACCATTGATGATATGCAGAAGAGACGATTTTATTAGACTTCAGCTGTCATTTACTTCCCTGCAGAGGAATCGCAGCCTTGATTAGATTCTGATGCCTGGGGAGCACACAGGACCCCGTCCACGTGTCACTCATCTGCCACACCTAGAGAGAAATGAGTGGCATTCTTCAGTCCTTTTCAGGTGCCTGAAGGGTCATCTACTTCAGTTCTCGGAGGTAGTGGAATGCAGCTTCTCACCCAGCCTTGTGTCCTCCTGCTCTTGGCGTGCAAACTTGAAAATATTTCACATTTTTTCAGTCACCACAATAGAGGAGAACATGCCGCCGTGGAATTTCCTGGATGTTCTATAGAGAAAGGAGGACAAGTAATAATGTTCTGGGCTATAAGCTTAGTCTAAACCATTGGTGGTCAACTTTCCTGATATGGGGGGGCTTCTGGTGTGGCTCTCAAAATTACCAAAGGGGTGCACAAAAAATATTTAGTGTCAGAGACAAATGGCATGATACAAGATATAGTCAGAGACTGCAAACATGATACAGGAGATGGTCAGAGACCACAGACTTGGTACAGGAGATGGTCAGAGACAGCGGACATGATACAGGAGATGGTCAGAGACTGCAGACCTGGTATAGGAGATGGTCAGAGACCGCAGACCTGGTACATTCAGGGGCGGACTGACCATTTGGAAACTCGGGCACTGCCCGAGGGCCCGGGGTCAGTAGGGGGCCCCATGAGATCCCCCTGGTACCCTTTTCATAGGCTTTTTTGAGTTTGGGCAAGGACACAGGGGCCCCATGATCCCCTATTGCCCGGGGGCCCCATGAGTTGTCAGTCTGCCCCTGGGTACAGTAGATGGTCAGAGACTGCGGACGTGATACAGGAGATGGTCAGAGACTGCAGACCTGGTAAAGGAGATGGTCAGAGACTGCAGACATGATACAGGAGATGGTCAGAGACTGCGGACATGATACAGGAGATGGTCAGAGGCTGCAGACCTGGTAAAGGAGATGGTCAGAGACTGCAGACCTGGTACAGGAGATGGTCAGAGACTGCAGACCTGGTACAGGAGATGGTCAGAGACTGCAGACCTGGTACAGGAGATGGTCAGAGACTGCAGACCTGGTACAGGAGATGGTCAGAGACTGCAGACCTGGTACAGGAGATGGTCAGAGACTGCAGACCTGGTACAGGAGATGGTCAGAGACTGCAGACCTGGTATAGGAGATGGTCAGAGACTGCAGACCTGGTACAGGAGATGGTCAGAGACTGCAGACCTGGTATAGGAGATGGTCAGAGACTGCAGACATCATACAATAATGATACAGATACGCCTGCTCCAGAATACAAAATCCCCATTACCAGTTTCAGTAACTTTACCAACACATGCGGCAGATTCATTTTTACAAAGTGGTGCTATTAATGCACTGAATTTAAAAAAAAATTCAGTTTGTGATAACGAAACTGGAGGTGTTTAAAACCTACTCTAACTTGGCGCACAGAGATAGGCAAAGTGCCTGTTCCTGTGCACAGATTTTTTTTTCCCCCACAAAGGGAGAAATTTGATGTTTTCTGCACAAATTCACTGTTTTTGGAGAATTTTTCTTGTTTGTCATATTGGTTATAGCCTTTTTCCCCCTGGGAATCCTATATTGCCTTAATAAAAGGTATTACTCTGCTTTTGTGCTCAGGACCTCGTTCAGACAGGCAGCGTCCACAGTGGATTGCATTTCAGAGGGCTGTTGACAGGCAGCTGGGAGGAAATATGTCAACTCCCCGACACCCGTTTCAACCCCAAAAAGGCTGGACCACTGTACAACAGCCACATGCACTGTGCGCTGTTGCAGGACATCTGCTGCACGGCCCTATTCACTTTAAAGGTTTGCGTTCGTAAGTGGTCATTTTTGCCACGCCATGTGTACAGCCCTGTATGTCCTGCTTCAGGTAAGTGGTCGTGGTCCAGTAAGGGCCCTTCCATACCAATGCTGTGTTGATGTGCTTTTATGCAGCTTAGGGCCCTTTCACATTGATGCATTCTTATTGACTTACAATAGAAGGTGCCTTTTTTGATACGTTTTTCAAAAACTGCACCAAAACGTTCTTCCATTGTAAATCAGTAAAGCATGCAGGACTTTTCAATGCACAAAGCACCTGCAGTGTGAACAGTTACCCTAGGTTCACATCTGTGCGGGTGGTGCCGCTGCGGATCCACTCGGAAATCCGTGCAGCCGCACAGAGAATTGCGGACCCGCGGGCGCGTGCCATTAGTTCTAATGACACGCCACCTGCACTGGGAAACGCAACCGTAATGGGAACCGAGGTTCCCGTGCGGGCTGCGTTTTCCAAAGTAGTGCAGGGACTTCTTTCCCTGCGTGCCACGGGCATGGGAGTCCATTCAAATGAATGGGCTCTCGTGCCCGAGCAAAACACGGCCCGTACGGCCGCACAGGTGTGAAACGGGGGTTACACAGGATTTATTGAGGAATAGTTTTTGTGGGCTTTTGTCACCCTGGAAAAGCATGGCAAAAGTGCACCATTGTGAAAGGGGCTGAAAACCGCTCCTCAAGCGCCTCCATTTACGAAGGTATAAATCAATACGGATTTTGCCTTTTTTTCAGAAACAGTCTGTTAGATTATCCACCACCTTATTGCCATATTGTAAAAAAAAAAAAGGCAGGGAGGTGGATGTGTATTAAATCACAAACGGGCAGCCAGTGCGATTTGCTCGCTCCCTTTCCTCTGTGAATGGACCGATTGTTTGTAGGCACAGCCGGAAGGAGGGTCGGCGGATTGAGGGCCAGTTCACACTACATGCGTTTCAGTTTTATTTTTTTCTGCATCCAAAACGCACAGAAAGTAGGTGATATGGTTGTCAATGTCATAGTTCACATCAGTGCTTGCAGTTCCAGTGCGTTCCGGGTGCAGAAGATAAAGTAGAACATGCTGCATATTTTCTGCACAGAACTGTACTGGAATGCGGTAAAACGTACCAAAACACACCAAAAACGCACTGAAAATGCACGTCTGTATTTAAATTGAAGAAAAAGAGAAGGGAAGAAATGAACTGGAATACATAAAAAAAACAATGGAATGGGTCAAAAATACACAAAAAATGTGCCAAAAATGCATCAAAAACCTGTATGCCAAAACGCATGCAGAACGCATCTGGACTGCACTTTTATAGTGTGAACCGGCCCATAAGGTGGAGGTTGGGGAGGCCTAGAGAGCAGACACTTACTATTGTACTGCTCTCCATCCCTTCGCCAACACAGTAGCCTCCTGCTACAGCCAAATATTTCATTTTGATTCCTCAGTCCGGAGCACCTGCTGCTATTTTTCTGCACTTCAGTTCCTATGTTTTCTTGCATAGACATGGAAACAAGGCTAAGCGACTCAACTATGCAGGAAAACAGAACTGGTGGACACAAAAATGGCAGCAGTGCTCTGGAATCAAAATTTGAAATATTTGTTGGCCCACGTTTATTGAATAAACTAAAAGTTCACTAAACAGTCGCCCATCTAGGGGATTTTCACCATCAAAATAGGTCATGGAAAATACGAAACCACTTGGCTCTCTGTTCAGCAACTCCACTCACAACTCATAGCTGGAGCCCCGCACTCTGCAGATGTGTGAACCGTGTGTCTCTTTCCTACTTTTACACAGTGGCAGGGCTTCACACGGTCACAAAAAACAAACCAAAAAAAAAAATATTATATATATATGGGGAATGTTTAGCTCAGTGGTAGATGCGTTTGCCAGTGAGTTCACACCAGTCAGGAACTATACTTCAGGGCTTGGTAGCCCACTTTTATTAAAAAGAAAGACAAAAACAAACGTCCAACATAAGTTTTCCCATGCAGGGGTTCTTCTCCAGTAACATATACACAGTCCAAATGAAAATACTAGCCCATCTGGCTACTCTTCAGAAGCACTGCTGCTATAGACACTGGTCCTTCTCACCACCAGCTCTTCCAGACACACAGCTTAGAGCTTCTCAGATGCACACGGCTCCTCTGGCCTAGTCCTCAGGCCATTAACTCGGACGCACACAGCTCCTCTGGCCTAGTCCTCAGGCCGTTAAGTTAGACGCACACAGCTCCTCTGGTCTAGTCCTCAGGCCATTAACTCGGACGCACACGGCTCCTCTGGTCTAGTCCTCAGGCCATTAACTCGGACGCACACGGCTCCTCTGGTCTAGTCCTCAGGCCATTAACTCGGACGCACACAGCTCCTCTGGTCTAGTCCTCAGGCCATTAACTCGGACGCACACGGCTCCTCTGGTCTAGTCCTCAGGCCATTAACTCAGACGCACACGGCTCCTCTGGTCTAGTCCTCAGGCCATTAACTCGGACGCACACAGCTCCTCTGGTCTAGTCCTCAGGCCATTAACTCAGACGCACACGGCTCCTCTGGCCTATTCCTCAGGCCGTTAACTCGGACGCACACGGCTCCTCTGGTCTAGTCCTCAGGCCATTAACTCAGACGCACACGGCTCCTCTGGTCTAGTCCTCAGGCCATTAACTCGGACGCACACGGCTCCTCTGGTCTAGTCCTCAGGCCATTAACTCGGACGCACACAGCTCCTCTGGTCTAGTCCTCAGGCCATTAACTCGGACGCACACAGCTCCTCTGGCCTATTGCTTAGGCCGTTAACTCGGACGCACACGGCTCCTCTGGTCTAGTCCTCAGGCCATTAACTCAGACGCACACGGCTCCTCTGGTCTAGTCCTCAGGCCATTAACTCGGACGCACACGGCTCCTCTGGTCTAGTCCTCAGGCCATTAACTCGGACGCACACAGCTCCTCTGGCCTATTCCTTAGGCCGTTAACTCGGACGCACACGGCTCCTCTGGTCTAGTCCTCAGGCCATTAACTTGGACACACACAGCTCCTCTGGCCTATTCCTTAATGCGTTAACTCGGACGCACACGGCTCCTCTGGTCTAGTCCTCAGGCCATTAACTCGGACGCACACGGCTCCTCTGGTCTAGTCCTCAGGCTATTAACTGTCTCTTGCAGACTTTCATACTCCGGCTGCCACCTGCAGCCTCTCTGAAACCTGTAGGTGACCTTCTGTCTCTCTTGGGTGGAGCCCTGAGGTATTCCTAAACCTCCATTATAAGGCCTGTATGCACCTGGGCACACACCCTGCTGTTCCTCTCCTGTTCCTGGACACTGGGTTGGAGATTCCGTCCCGCCCAAGACACTACGGAATCTTCAAACTAGGGAGCCCCTTCCAGGACTACCAAAACCTGGAGAAAGCTGGAAAAGCAGTTTTCTCCAATTAGAACATCTACTCCCTAGTCCTATATATATATATATATATATATATATATATATATATATATATATATATACAGTATATTGAGACATGGGATGCACATCTGTGACCACGTATGTACTGTTCTAAGCTCACATTTGCCATCTCATGCTGCCCCATTCTTTTCGCTCACAGGTTGAAGTCCATGACGTGGGGAGGGCACAGCATCCCGGAGTTCGAGGTGAAGGAAGAGATGCCCATGGAATTGACCAGTATGGAACCCCGCCAGGAAAGTTTTGCTGATTCCTTCGAGATGTGTCAGAGTGGAAGGCAGGACAGCCCCTTCCTGGACTTATCTCCACAAAACTCCACAAGCGGGGTAAGAGCATCTGCATTCTGTCAGGTATCCTGATCTTTTTGCACTGACCATATCTGATTTCAGAAGGTCATATACCTTAAAAGTAGCCTGCCAGGGTGGCTATTGTGGGTCACAGCCGAGGCTCCCTTCCTGCAGTGCTCCTCTCCTGCCTCTGTATTGGCACCTTTTCTAGCGGCAGGTGTCAGCACTGAATTGCAGCCTAAACTTCAACCTCCAACCTCCCATCCTAACAGATTCCAGTAAAGCTCACCACACACACATTACAATCTGATTAAATATTTTCAACCAACAACTATATAGTGCAAAGGCCTGCCTGATTGAATACAGATTGATTAGATATGTTAGGAGGGTCTTCAAATTACATTGTATAACTAACTTTAGATTTACCAAAATTAAGATTGTATGGTCAGATTGTAACATGTATGGTGACCCTAGAGATGTGCTGCACATAAAATTTTAGTTCAAAGATCCATTCAGTTTTAGTTATCATGGCTTTGCTCCTTCAGAGGATCAAAGTTGCCTGGCTGTCATTCCAACCCTTTCTGAATTGCTGATCTGAAACAAGTATGCAGATCAAGGGCTGAGAATTCACCTGTCCTGGGCCTGCCATAGATTTCCTTTAAAGTGAACTTGTACTGACTCTATGGCATTAAACTGTACTAGAATGTTGCAGGAGGATCTGCCCACTTTGACAGATGGGGATTGGGAAGAGGGTATCCAACAATTTCTTCCCCTTATGATTTCAGCCAGGGATAGGTGGATACAGCAAAAATTTCTACATTGGGTGTATTACTCCCCTCAATGCCTTTCTGCTATTTACCCCATTGGTGGATCCTACATGTCCTAAATGTTGTACTGCCACAGGTCTGTTCCTCCACATGGTTTAGTCTTGCCCTGTTCTGCAACCCTTCTGGAGGGACGTGGTGTCCGAGGTCAGTGCTCTTAGTGGGGTAATGGTGCCTCTGGACCCGTTATTGTTGCTGTTGGTGATACGATAGACACCAAACATCATAAACGGTTGTTTCTGCTTTATGTACTATACTATGCAAGGAAATCTATTATGCGCAAGAGGAAGGTGACTGCTCCTCCTACGGCACAGAAATGGCACTCTCTGGTTAACCACTTGCCCTCCGGAAGATTTACCCCCCTTAACCCCTTCACGCCGGCGCCTCCCGGCTCTTTAAGAGTTTCGGAAGGCGGGGCGGGGTTTAGGGTCATGTGACCGCCGTGATGCTCCGTCACGGCGGTCACATGATCGGGAAAGGTCCTGATCGAAAGAGGAGATTGGGACCTTTGCGTGAGTACCGATATGTGTGCTGGGAGCTCGCAGGGTGCGCGCTCTCGGCACATATGTCCTTTTTTAATAGAACGCAAATGTGCGGCCGCTCGGCGTCTAGGCCCAGACATTGGGAGGCCGCACATTTGTGTTTGGCCGGCGTGAAGAGGTTAACAACCAGGCCATTTTTTGCTATTTGCCACTGTGCTATTTCAACTGGTAATTGCGCGATCATGCAATGCTGTACCTAAAATGAAATCAATGTCTTTTTTTCACATAAATAGAGCTTTCTTTTTGTGTATTTGAGCACCATTGGGTTTTTTATTTTTTGTGATATAAACAAAAAACACCAAAAATTTTCAAAGAAACCCAATATTTTTACTTTCGGTTATAAAAAATATATACTAAACTCAAAAGTAGTCATAAATTTAGGCCAAAATTTATTCTGCTACATGCCTTTGGTAAGAAAAAAATCCCAATACATGTATATTAATTGGTTTACGTGAAAGTTACAGCGTCTACAAACTATGGTATATATATCGGATTTTACACAGCTTTTACTTTCTGACTGCCTATTACATTTCTGGAGGTGCCAGGACAGTACAAAAAACCCCTTTGACCCCTTTTTGGAAAGTAGACACCTCAAAGAATGTGCTGAGAGGCATGTTGAGTCCATGGAACATTTTATTTTTGCCACAAATTTTTGGAAAATGACAATCGAGTGTTACCTGCCTTAGTCGTAATTGCCCTATGAAATTTAACAGGGTTTTCTAAACCTGGGTCAAGGCTAGAGATCTGACCCTATAGGCCCTGGGAGAATCATTTAGTCGTTCTGTTACTGCCCTCATCTTTCTCCCTTGTTCTTCTTTTCTCCCTTTTTTTTTTCTTTCCCTTCCTCTCCGCCCCCCTTTTTTTCTCTTTCCCTTCTTCCTGCTCTGATCCCCCTTCCCCTCTTTTAGAGTCTAGTGTTTCCTCCCCCTTTTTTTCCATTTCCTTCCTTGATGAGTAACTAACCGAAGGATTGGTTGACGGCTTGTGATACTTTTGTATTACCAGATGGGATTTTAGGGGATTTCTCATGTACCACGAGCTTTCTAGTGTTCTTGCTCTACCTCAATGCTTCATACACGGTGTTCTATATTTGTGAGCCGCCCTGCCAACATGTCCTACATTTGTGTTTGCACAATGACGCCTTCCTATGTGCCAACATGTTTTTCTTTGTTTCTTTTACTACATTTTTTTCCACAGTAAAAAAATACAAAACAAACTTCTCTGTAAAAAAAAAAAAACTGTACTAGAATATACATAGAATAGATTGAGGAACCCCAAGGTGCCTTCACATATCTTCAGTGATACTCTACCATCCTTATAGTCGAAAATCACGGGGGGGTTCCAGAATGCAAAGACATTACTTGGGAAGTTGGTGAATGACCCCACCCCTTTTCTCTATTGTTCACATTGATGGATGGATAGGAAGGGGCAAACTTGTATATAAGCACAGGGGTAGGCAACCACAGAGAGGTGAAGATCTCCTCTATAAACACAGAAGAAACCAAAGATCACAGGGTGGGTGGCACTCAACATTTTAAAGGGAACACAACCAAATCAAAGTGGGTATGGTCAATGTAATGGTAGGGAAATAATCTAAATCATGCATTGGTTGGCAGTGTGTCCCAAGTAGTGCTTTCCTTACATTGGTGGTCAGTTAAAGCCCCAGTAGCTTCCCTTCTTACATTGGTGGTCAGTAAGCCCCCTTGTTATAGTACCTTCATTATATTGCTGCTTATCATTATAGTATTAGTAAGTACCCACAATATCACCATGTCCCTCCCATGCCACCATTATATCCCCAATGCTATCCCTATATCCTCTGTCCTCCAGAAGCTCCCCCTCCCCCTTCCCCCATATGCAGATTGGAGCAGGGAACCATCAGCAGGACATAGCTACCTGTTCAGGAATCAGAGACAACTAGGTTATACTACCACCTTCGGGAGCAATTCCACTAGAGTCCTATGAGGAGCGACATCAACATTGGACATACAATGCAGTGTGGACTAAGAACAAAAATCCTGTTATTTAAGTATATCCAAAACTTTTTTTTTATAAAGTAGGGAATGGATAAAACCTCTGCCATGCCAACTGCATCCCACTGGGGAGATTTCCTGTCATTGTCATTGTCTATCCTGCAGACACAACAGAAAATGAGAGACTATCTCTACAAAGTGAGGGGACATCCTCTATTCTGGTTCTGGTGACAACTCAAATGTTTTTTTTTCTTTATAGAGTGGCCACCAGGACAAATAGGGTAAGGCCTTGTTCACATAGGGTCATACTACACATGGAGTACACTATAGTGTATGCCTCTGCATTGCTGTGTTCACCGTCACCCCCCTATTCCGTGCATCCCTGTGCAGGGAGCCCAGTTGATGTCAATTGGGATGCAGCTGCTGCAGGGACACAGCCATTGCTCCAAATCTGACATCCAAACAGCTGAGAGTTGGTTGTAACACAGATAAATGGATCAAGATGGTGGATATGGCCGGTGACAAGTTCCTCTCATTGCCTGCAGGTGGTGTTTCCATGGATGACCCCCAGGGATGACTTCAGCTTCTGCTTCCTAGACCACAGTGTTGAAGGGTGGCGAGGATCTGGCAACATCTTCTTTCATGATTAATAATGGGATACATCACTCAGCTTGGAATTACTGGAAGTCAGGCTGAAGAAGAGCAGAGCAGACCCCTTAGATGTTGTACTTACACCCAGAGGAGGTTACTGCAGTGCGCCCCCTGCTGTTCCGGACCGTCAGGCCTTTTTCTTGATGTTTAGGACTGTTAGCACCATGTTAGTTGTGTTTTATAGATGAATGTTTTTTTTAAGCAGGTTATACTCAGAGTGCAAGAAGACTGCCCGGTTATAGGATCAGCATGCAAGAAGACAGTCTCTGTTATAAACCACAGGGTCTATAGAACATGCTAGCCAGGACATGGTGGTTTGATAATTACAAGTCATGCTCCCAATATTTGCCTGTATATTGCCACCCTATGGTGACCATGGAATAGAATATTGTTCTAAATCGCATTGGTAGTTCAGTCATATTATATAATCTCACGGGGCAGATTGTTCATGTTTTAGGTCCCAGGGTGTTAGCTCTGTCATGCTATATACAACAGGGGCAGACCATTCACGTTCTAGACTCTCTAGGTAGTTCTGTCATGTTGTATACACCACGGGGTGGTTCTTTAATGCTATATACACCACTGGGCAGATGTTCCATGTTCCAGACCCCAGGGGGGTAGTTCTGTCATATTATATATCCCACGGGGATGATTGTACATATTCTAGACCCCTGCAGGAAGTTAATTCATGTTATACAGTGGGACAAAAAAGTATTTAGTCACCACCAATTGTGCAAGTTCTCCCACTTACAAAGATGAGAGAGGCCTGTAATTGGCATCATAGGTGGACCACAACTATGAGAGACAAAATGAGAAAACAAATCCAGACAATCACATTGGCTGATCTGGAAAGAATTTATTTGCAAATTATGGTGGAAAATAAGTATTTGGTCACCTACAAACAAGCAAGATTTCTGGCTCTCACAGACCTGTACCTTCTTCTTTAAGAGGCTCCTCTGTCCTGCACTCATTACCTGTATCAATGGCACCTGTTTGAACTTGTTATCAGTATAAAAGACACCTGTCCACAACCTCAAACAGTCACACTCCAAACTCCACTATGGTGAAGACCAAAGAGCTGTCGAAGGACACCAGAAACAAAATTGTAGACCTGCACCAGGCTGGGAAGACGGAATCTGCAATAGGCAAGCAGCTTGGTGTGAACAAATCAACTGTGGGAGCAATAATTAGAAAATGGAAGACATACAAGACCACTGATAATCTCCCTCGATCTGGGGCTCCACGCAAGATCTCACCCCGTGGGGTCAAAATGATCACAAGAACGGTGAGCAAAAATCCCAGGACCACACGGGGGGACCTAGTGAATGACCTGCAGAGAGCTGAGACCAATGTAACAAAGGCTACCATCAGTAACACACTACGCCACCAGGGACTCAGATCCTGCAGTGCCAGACGTGTCCCCCTGCTTAGGCCAGTACATGTCCGGGCCGTCTGAAGTTTGCTAGAGAGCATTTGGATGATCCAGAAGAGGATTGGGAGAATGTCATATGGTCAGATGAAACCACAATAGAACTGTTTGGTAGAAACACAACTCGTTGTGTTTGGAGGAGAGAGAATGCTGAGTTGCATCCAAAGAACACCATACCTACTGTGAAGCATGGGGGTGGCAGCATCATGCTTTGGGGCTGTTTCTCCGCAAAGGGACCAGGACGACTGATCCATGTACAGGACAGAATGAATGGGGCCATGTATCGTGAGATTTTGAGTGCAAACCTCCTTCCATCAGCAAGGGCATTGAAGATGAAACGTGGCTGGGTCTTCCAACATGACAATGATCCCAAACATACCGCCCGGGCAACGAAGGAGTGGCTTCGTAAGAAGTATTTCAAGGTCATGGAGTGGCCTAGCCAGTCTCCAGATCTCAACCCCATAGAAAACCTTTGGAGGGAGTTGAAAGTCCGTGTTGCCCAGCGACAGCCCCAAAACATCACTGCTCTAGAGGAGATCTGCATGGAGGATGGGCCAACATACCAGCAACAGTGTGTGCCAACCTTGTGAAGACTTACAGGAAACGTCTGACCTCTGTCATTGCCAACAAAGGATATATAACAAAGTATTGACATGAACCTTTCATATTCACCAAATACTTATTTTCCACCATAATTTGCAAATAAATTCTTTCCAGATCAGCCAATGTGATTGTCTGGATTTGTTTTCTCATTTTGTCTCTCATAGTTGAGGTCTACCTATGATGCCAATTACAGGCCTCTCTCATCTCTGTAAGTGGGAGAACTTGCACAATTGGTGGCTGACTAAATACTTTTTTGCCCCACTGTATATACCAGTAGGACACACTGTTCATGTTCTAGATCCCAGGGAGTAGTTCTGTCATTATAAATACTCTGAGGGGTAGACTGTCCATGTCCTAGATTCTGGAGGTAGTTTTGTCGTTTTATATACATCAAGTGAAAGACTGTTTATGTTCCTGACTAAGGATGGTAGTTGTGACATGTTACATACACCATGGCAGATTGCGTTCTAGATCCCTAGGGGAAAGTTCTGACATATTATATATACCATTAGGACAGATTGTTCATGGTCTGGATCCTGAGGGTAACTTTGTCATGTTATATACACCAGGGCAGTATGATGTCTATGTTTTGGACCCCTGTGTGGAAGTCCTGTCTTGTGTGCTCACAAGGGGGTACATTTTTCTGTTGTAGACCCCAGGGAGGTAGTTCTGTCATGTCACAAACACCAAGAGGCAAATTGTCCATATTCCTGACCCCAAAGGGTAGTTTAGTCAAGCTTGTACAAGTCAAGTCCAGTTAACTCAGCGGTTCTCAACCTGGGGGTCGCGACACCTTTGGGGGTCGAACGACACTTTCACAGGGGTCGCCTAAGACCATCGGAAAACACATATTTCCGATGGTCTTAGGAACCGAGACACCGCCGTCTCCAGGTGTGGGCGGGATGACATGCCGCCCCTGTCATCTGGACACACCTTCGGGATCAATCCTCGCCGGTGATTGGCCGCCGGAACTGTAGCTCAGGAGAGGCACACAGGCGGCCAATCACCGGCGAGGAGGTGGAGCTTGGAGAGAAGGAGCCGAGCGGCACCGCGAAGATCGAGCGGGTGAAGAGGAGGAGAGCGGCCGGAGAAGAAAGACAGCGGACAGGTAAGTGTCTGTACCATGGGAGAGGGAGGGAGGGAGCGAGCGAGCGAGCCCAGGCTGGAGCAGGGGTCAGCAAGGTAAGTATCATTGGTGTCAGTGGGAGGAATAGTGCCCCATCATTGGTGTCACTAATACCAATGATGGGGCACTATTCCCCCCACTGACACCAACGATGAGGCACGATTCCTCCCCCCACTGACACCAACGATGAGGCACGATTTCTCCCCCCACTCACACCAACGATGGGGCACTATTCCTCCCCCCACTGACACCAACGATGGGGCACTATTCCTCCCCCCACTGACACCAACGATGGGGCACTATTCCCCCCCCCCACTGACACCAACGATGGGGCACTATTCTTCCCCCCACTGACACCAACGATGGGGCACTATTCCTCCCCCCCCCACTGACACCAACGATGGGGCACTATTCCTCCCCCCCCACTGACACCAACGATGGGGCACTATTCCTCCCCCCCCACTGACACCAACGATGGGGCACTATTCCTCCCCCCCCACTGACACCAACGATGGGGCACTATTCCTCCCCCCACTGACACCAACGATGGGGCACTATTCCTCCCCCTACTGACACCAACGTTGGGGCATTATTCCTCCCCCTGATACCAACGGTGGGGCCGCTATTCCTCCCCCACTGACACCAACGATGGGGCACTATTCCTCCCACTGACACCAACAATGGGGCACTATTCCTCCCACTGACACCAACGTTGGGGCATTATTCCTCCCCCTGATACCAACGGTGGGGCCGCTATTCCTCCCACTGACACCAGTGATGGGACACTTTTCCTCCCACTGACATCAGTGATGGGACATTATTCCTTCCACTGACACCTGTGATGGGGCACTATTCCCCCCACTTACACCTATGATGGGGCACTATTCCCCCCACTGACACCTATGATGGGCACTATTCCTCCCACTGACACCAATGACGGGGCACTATTCCCCCCACTGACACCTATGACGGGCACTATTCCTGCCACTGACACCAATGACGGGGCACTATTCCTCCCACTGACACCAATGACGGAGCACTATTCCTCCCACTGACACCAATGATGGGCACTGTTCCCCCCACTGATACCAATGATGGGCACTATTCCTCCCACTGATACCAATGATGGGCACTGTTCCTCCCACTGATACCAATGATGGGACACTATTCCTCCCACTGACACCAATGATGGGGCACTATTCCTTCCACTGATACCAATGATGGGGCACTATTCCTCCCACTGACACCAATGATGGGACACTATTCCTCCCACTGATACCAATGATGGGCACTATTCCTCCCACTGATACCAATGATGGGCACTATTCCCCCCACTGATACCAATGATGGGGCACTATTCCTCCCACTGATACCAATGACGGGGCACTATTCCTCCCACTGACACCAATGATGGGGCACTATTCCTACTACTGACACCAATGATGGGGCACTATTCCTCCCATTGACATCAGTGATGGGACACTATTCCTCCCACTGACACCAATGACGTGGCACTACTCCTCCCACTGCAAAATTACAGTTATGAAGTAGCAACAAAAATAATTTTATGGTTGCAGGTCACCACAACATGAGGAACTGTATTAAGGGGTCGCGGCATTAGGATGGTTGAGAACCACTGAGTTAACTAGTTGCATCCAGGGTTTGTTAAACTGCTTGTTATATATCCCAGGGGGCAGCGTGGGGGCTAGATTGCTCTTTATATACCCCAGTTGGCAGTGTGGGGGTTAAACTGCTTGTTATATACCCAGGAGGAAACGTGGGGGTTAAACTGCTTGTTATATATCCCAGGGACAATGTGGGGGTAGACTGCATGTTATATACCCCAAGGGGCAGTGTGGGGGTTGGACTGCTTCTTATTTACCCCAGGGGGCAGTGTGGGGGTTAAATTGCTCATTATATACTCTAGGGGGCAGTGTGGTGGCTAGACTGCTCGTAATATACCCCAGGGACAATTTGGGGGTTAGACTGTTTGTTTTATACCCCAGAGGGCAGTGTGGGGGTTAGAGTTCTTGTTATATACCCCAGAAGACAATGTAGAGGTTAGACTGCTTGTTATATAACCCAGGGGGCAGTATGGGAGTTAGACTGGTTGTTATTTACCCCAGGGAGCAGTGTGGGGGTTGGACTGCTGGTATATACCCCAGGGGACAGTTTGGGGGTTAGACTGTTTGTTATATACCCCAGGGGGCAGTGTTAGGGTTAAATTGCTTCTTATATATCCCATGGGGCAGTTTGGGGGTTGGACTGCTTCTTATATACCCCAGGGGGCAGTGCGGTTGGACTGCTGCTTATATATCCCAAGGGACAGTGTGGGGGTTGGACTGCTGGTATATACCCCAGGAGATAATGTGGGGGTTGGACTGCTTCTTATATACCCCAGGGGGGCAGTGTGGGGGTTGGACTGCTTCTTTTATACCCCAGGGGGCAGTGTGGGGGTTGGACTACTGCTTACATACCCCAGGAGGCGGTGTGGGGGTTGGAATGCTGGTATATACCCCAGGAGGCATTGTGGGGGTTGGACTGCTGGTATATACCCCAGGAGGCAATGTGGGAGTTGGACTGCTTCTTATATACCCCAAGGGGCAGTTTTGGGGTTGGATTGCTTATTATATAACCCAGAGGGCAGTGTGGGGGTTGAATTGCTTGTTATATACCCCAGGAGGCAAGGTGGGGGTTAGACTGCTTGTTATATACCCCAGGGGCAATGGGCAATGTGGAGGTTGGACTGCTTGTTATACATCCAACCTGACTTGGGGGGAAGTAGACCACTCAATCCTGGACTTAGAAATTGCGGCAAAAAGGGATGATGAGCATCAAGGTGCTGGGTGGGCCAGAAGTGCATACAGCTCCAGTACTCTTTGCACGCTCCACCAGACTTGCGGGGAACTAGCGTACTCAATCCTGGACATACAAATAGCGGCCCAAGTGGATGTTGAGCGTCAAGGTGCTGCGGTTGCCATCCCGTGCGTAAAGCCCCAGTACTCCCACCATGCCTGACCTGACTTGGGGGGCAGTAGCGCACTCAATCCTGGACTTTGAAAATGCGGCGGAAGGGGATGACGAGCGTCAAGGTGCTGCGGTGGCCAGAAGTGCATACAGATCCAGTACTCCTAGCATGTCCGACCTGACTTGCGGGGAACTAGCGTACTCAATCCTGGACTTAGAAATTGCAGCAGAAGAGGATGACGAGCGTTAAGGTGCTGTGGTGGCTGGAAGTGTGTACAGCTCCAGTACTCCTGTCATGGATCACCACCGCACATCCACAGTGGCTAGCTAACCGAGGTCCGTCTGTGACTTGGTTATGAAGGGGACTTACTTTGAGCATATAAGACTGGCCGTGATATACTTTCACAGCCCACACTATCTCTGGCCACCACTAGAGGGAGACTCCTCTCCAATCCAGCTGGCAGATGCAAATCTTACATACAATCTGGTGCACTCTAAGGGTTGGGGAGCAGTCTAGCAATTGGCACACCCTTCTAGGATTCTTCCAGCTATCCTACAAGCTAGAACCCCAGTATTAATCACTTTTCCACTGTCCACACATCCCCACACCAGACACACAACAAACGTTAGCTTGCCACCACCTGACAGTTTATCGGCAGACTGGCCTGCTGGGCCACCACACACACAGATCTTTGTCTAGTAGATCTACTACTTTACAATCTGCATGCAATCTGCCAACACGTCGTGCAACTGCGTGCAGATTGGCAATGAACTTAGACTGAGCACATAGACACTACAATACAACAATCTCTCCGGAGATATGAGCCTGAGCTTATTACACAGAAGTCACTTATTCATTTTATGATTTAATATCCCAAAAGTGGGCAGTGCATAAAATATATACAAAGAAAAAACAGTTACAGAAAATACAAAAAGACACACAATTGGCTATTCACTTTAAAATAAAAAGGGAATAAAAATAGAAATAAAACTTTTGCTAAAATTTATCCTGCGATTGGAGCAAGTCAGAGAAAGTCTGCGATTCACCAGTCATATGGAACCGGCTCCGTACGAATCACCTCATCAGTATCTCAGGGTCCTCAATTTATTGAAGTATGGATGTGGGCTGGACTTAAGCCCTTGGTCAATCGACCCTGCCTAATCTTGAATGGGCCAGAAACAGTTCGGATCACCAGGTCAGGGATAAAATTTCCGACACCAGCGCATCAGTCTGATCGCGACATTACCAATCACTGTTTAGTTGCTGCAATCGGGCGCAATTTGTGCGTTTCTCTGGGATTCTACAGAGGCTATGTAAGGGACCATCCAGCAGTACCACTAGCACTCCACTGAATAGGCGTCCCCAGAGCACGGAATCTAAGTCCCAAGGTGCTTGTTCACCAGGGCCACTGATGGTGGGGATGGACTTGGAGCCCCCTGAGACCAGGTCGTGTCTACTGGGTAAACCCATCAGTGGTAGTGGTATACGCCGAGGGCTCCCACAGGGGAGAGCCTGATATGAGGAGGTCTGAAGACCCCACTGGGAGGGACGGATGGATGGCTGAGCAGGTGCGAAGTCAGACAGGCCGGGTCGGTAACAGAGAGGACGGTACGGTACAAGGCAGCGGGCAGAGAATAGTCGGGTCACACGCCAGGTCAGTAACAGCAGGTCAGATCCAATAGGGGGCATCCAAGAGAGAGGTCAGGCAAAGCAAGGGTCTGGGCAGGAGAATATAGCAAGGTCAGAGCACAATCTGGGTCAGCAACTTACAAATCACAGGTTCACAGGTACAGGATACAGGAAAGACCAAAAGGCACTGAATGACAGCTCAGGGCCATTTAAATATCCCGCCCTGCGCTGTCATTGGTGCCACGCGCGCGCCCGCGGTCCCTACTGCGCATGCGCAAACTCATTCGTTGCGATCGGCCAGGTCCTAGTGCCTGCGTTCCTGCACAGGGCAGTGCACTGCGCCTGCGCCGAGCCCATCGCGGAGGTGATCTCCGACAGGCTACAAATACATTTACATGTAGATGGAGCCTACAGTGTGTCCAATCAGAAGGAATTATCTCCATCGCTCTGCAACTAATATCTTAGCTTTTATGAGATGAAATAGATTCCTCGCATCTGTGGATATAAATCAGAGCTGGTAGGCCTTTCAGAGCCCTCTCCTGGTCTCCTGCTGTTTTTTGAAGCCAAAATAACTAGAGCTCTTCTTTTAGATTTCAAGAAGGTGGCAAACTCTGGCTACATAGGTGACAACGTTTTATTGGCATCTAGGTGTCACCTCTAGCCTAGAAGCTGCTCTGTCCTTTCAGATGCTAATTGGTGAACATATGTCTCTGACTGAATACTGAACACAGATCTGTAATAACATGGAATGAAACTAGATCTACGGTTACATATTTCTACTGATCACATCTCAACTACCTGAATCTTACATTTATATCACATCTCCCCCCTTCTAGATGATGCGTAGCTGAGCCTAAACAGGTCGGATAAGGCGTCTGCCTGGAAGGTTCCCTAGATTATTGTCGGGTGAAGCTTGTCCCAACTGAAGCTCGGACCCACTGATATTTCAGCCTGTCCCCCTGCAGATAGGAGAGGGCTACTGCACAGCTCTCTGAGTGATCCTAAAGGGTCTGGATCAGAACTGGCCAGCAGATCGCCCTGTGGATCCACTTCATCCACTGGCCAATGACTATCTACTGGAAGGGTACAGGCAAACTTGTCATTGTGCGCTGTCATCATTTTCAGCCACTGGCCATGGTCATCTGGTGGTACTCTACCGCACCTAGATGTTTGAGCCTGGCATAAGGTCATTCCTGGGTGATCTGGACCTGATTCCATGGCCTGGATACCAGGGCCTCCACCTTCTGACCTGTCTCCCACACTTCTGCGGGATAGGATGGGAGAAGAGATCAGCGCTGGGTGCGGCCGCCTCTCTTCTCCTCTCACTTCCACTGTGGCAGCACCCAGATATTGCAGAGTTCCCCTTTAAACATTAACACTTCTAGCAGCCTCTTTTTCCAAAAGCAAGGTCACCAGCTCACTTCCCCCCTCCCTTATTTCCTGTGAGGTAATGTGTTCCAGCTGGTAGCTGGTATCCTTATCTGTAGCTGGTATTCAAGGCCATATATTGCAGTTTAGAAAGTCTTTTGAACATACAGAAAGTGAAAGAGGAAAAATATGCATTGTGATGTAATTGTTAATATGTATAGGCTGTGAGATGTTTTTTAAGCTACTTAGCTTTGCAGACATGAGCCTGGCTAAGTCTCAACCAGCGCTGGTTAAAAAAAATGTTTGTTTTCCTCAAGTTCGTGTCCGGAGTTTACCTGGTATCCCCAAAGTTGCCTCTACATTTCCTTGTGCATTGGCCAGGAAACCAGGTGTAACTACCAAGACAGGTGGTTTTCCACCACGACCCAAAGGGACCGGTCTGGAGCTGACCCCTTAGATCGAGGCGTTGTCTCAGGTGCCGCTGGACATTTGTCTGGGAGATTGTGCTACATCTTGGTCGCCTGCTCCGAGGATCGACCCGCTGGACTCCAAAGAACCTGGACTGGGGAACCAACCATCAAATTGTGGAAGCTCCACTTCAGAAAAAGGTGAGATCTTTGCCTTTTGGGTTGTAACAGTCAGTCAGGACCTCTCGACGGTATTCGAGGGAAGGGGAGCCTGATCACCTCCCAAGTTGAACCCAGTTGGATGATTGCACATCCTGGGCTAACCTCCAGTCAGTCAGTAATTTTGGGTTGGAAAGTCTGGTGTGTATGTGAGTGAATAAGCCACTGCCCTGTGTAAGTGCGGTTCTTGGTACTGGACTGGGGCTGATATCACCCTGTTCCAAGTCACCGATAAGGGGAAGCATTTGTTTTTTAACCCTATTGTGTCAAGGATCTTGGACCCCTTACCAGATTTTCAATCCCCTACCCCTCTGTGTCTGTTATGGTGTCTCTAAGGAAACAATATGGGTGGTAATCAGTCAGTCCTGACCCCCTTAGAGTGTCTGGTCAGTAATTTCAGGAGTGGATTTTTCAAAGCCTGCAAACTGAAAAACAGTCCTAAAAGGTTAGAAACACTATGCGAGAAAGACTGGCCCCGTTATGGAAAATGTTGGCCGCCCCAGGGTACGTTTGATTTAGAGACCATTGACAGATTGCAAGAAATATTATGTTTATAGAACACTAAGAAGATGTATATAGGACAGTATATATAATATACACATATATTGTGTATACGGATCTCTCAGGACACATCTGTATACTACACTGATGGATGTATAGAAATATGGCATCGATATTAGAAGTAAAGTAGATGACATATGATTTGTGCATGAGATGTATAGAGGATAGGAGAAGTACAGCTGATATACACTATGAAATGTATAGATGACAAAGGTAATACTACAGACTAAAAGTATCAAGCGTATCTTTTCCCAACCTGAGGAGACAGATCTGCCTCCTCCATACAGTATGTACAGGGATATAGCACGGGTGCATATAGACAAGGGACAAGCCCTGATGCCTCTCCCCATAGACAGTGGGAATTTAACTCAGTCCTATTTCCCGAAGCAGATGCGAGTACCCCATCAATGCCAAATCTTACCAAACATGTTCATACTAACACCCCTAGTCATGACACTTTTAGTACAAGCAGTAGGATGGGGGCACAGGAACAACCAATGGGCGCACAGATCAGGTGTTCACTTCTACCCCGAAGAATCCCAGTGCCAGTAATTGGACTCTTGCCCCATCCTTTCATTTACCCATGCAAATGCCCCTAAGGGAACAATTGATAGGGGGCTGCCAGACTAGTCTACACTCCCTTCACTACAACTGACCTACTGAACTGGAAAACTACTAACCCCTCTTATAGTAAGAAACCACAGTGTCAGGGTCCTGTCCACGGCAGAGGTTCTGGAAGATCTGGCATTTCTGCCAGTACTCAGCATGGCCGCAGAAGGACACATCAGCCTCAGTCTACTGCCAGACGGCCTTTATAAGTAGGCTCATCAGTTCCTCAAGTTGCTGGATGATCTCTAGCTCCCCTTGCCCTGTTCCTGTTTCCTGTGACCCGTGATTTCCTGTTACCGACTAGGCTTGCTCCTGGACCTGTCTACTCTGCCTTACCCCTGATCTGACCTCGGCCTGGCTTACGGATACTCTCTCCCTCTCTCGCTCGCTCCTCTGTGTATGACCTCGGCTATCCCATCTGACTACGTCTGCTCTGATTCCCACCTTGTACCTGACCTTGGCTTGAACCGACTACCCAGTAAACATCTAAATCCCGAAAGGGCTTGCATACCACGCACAGGCGCCTCCAGTCTGCAGACCTATCTCCGTGCATCAGCTGTGCTTCTGAGTGGACCACCAACCCGCACTCCTACAGGCGACCTGTGCCACTTTGGGCCAGACTCCCGCTGTCCCGCTCTCAGGGGAGTCCGGAACTTAGCCGCAAGGGAAGCCCTCTCAGGGGAGTCCCGTACTTTGTCCATTGGCCTCCATCACCAGGTACGTGATACACAGGTTCTTCTCCGTTCAATAATCCAGACGTATAACCCCATCTGGTCTGCCTGCCAGCAACTTCTACTGATCCTTTTTAACCCAGAAAAAAGACACAGGATAACCCAGGCAGTTCTTAAATAAAAGTGAACTATTGCAACTACTATAAAAAGCAAGCTATAAGGTATCCAGGAAAAAGGCTCAGTTGTGCCAAGAGACTGTAAAATACCTGGGATTTAGAGTATCACAAGGCCAGAGACAGTTGGGAGAGGGCAGAAAAGAGGCTGTTTGCCAAATCCCTACACCAACAACTAGGTGTCAAGTGCCTGAATTCCTGGGAGTAGCCAGATTCTGCCGGATGTGGATACCAGACTTTGCCACAAAAGCCAAGTTTTTTTATGAATCTACAAAGCGGAGAGAGAGGGAACCGTTCCTATGAGAAAAACAACAAGACCAAGCATTCTGAGACATTAAGGCTTCCTTAATGCAAGTCGCCACCCTCATCCTACCAGACTGTAAGAAACCCTATTATCTCTATGTCAGTGGGAAGCTGGAGATAGCAGTGAGAGTGTTGACACAATATCTGGGGTCGTGGCAATGCCCGGTAGCGTACCTTTCCAAACAACTGGATACTGTAGCTCAAGGTTGGCTACCTTGCCTGTGGGTTATGGCAGCAACAGCCCTCTTGGTGGCCGAAGCTGACAAGTTGTCACTGGATCAAGAGATTTATGTCCGAGTTCCACACCACATTCAGGCATTGATGGATTATAAGGGAAATCACTGGTTCACAAACAGCCGGATGGTCAAATACCAGGCCATGCTGTGTGAAAATCCTGAAATCCATTTAGAGACTGTTAACATCCTGAACCCCGCCATCCTACTACCCACCTAAAAGGAACCCCTAATACATGACTGCCTCCCGGTAATGGATGAAGTCTATGCAAGTTGGCCAGACTTGTGAGACAGCCCCTTTGGGAAAGCCAGACGTTGAATATTACACTGATGGTAGCAGCTTCGTAAAAGATGGGATCTGCTATGCAGTAATACACTGTAGGGGCCATCAAAAGGGAGACTCCCAGGTGGCCAAAGGCAACAGAAAAGCAGTTCAAGCAGCCAGGGAGGCAGCACTCCAGCGGTCCCCACAACAGATTATGGCCCCTCCCATTATGACTCTCTGAATGGAAACCAATCGATACAAAGGCAGAGCAAGAATGGATAGAGACTGAACCTGGAAAGTACAGGGAAGACCGGTGGTAACAACTGCAGGATGGAAGAATTGTCATTCCAGCTGCTGTAGCAACTGAATTAGTGACAGAATTCCACAAGAGAAAACACACAGACAAAACAGCCATTGAAAAAGCCCTAGAGAGACATTTTGACATGCCCTGACTACTTACGCTAGCACAAGCAGCAGCCAGTAGATGTGTGGAATGCACCAGAAACAACCCAAGACAAGGGCCTATACCAACTCCTGGAGTACAAGCAGTAGGGACCTTACCAATGGAAGAATTAATGGCCGACTTCACTGTTATGCCCCCCTCAGGAGGATACAAATATCTGCTGGTGGCCGTCTGCACCTATTTGGGCTCGGTGGAAGCCTGGCCTACACAAACTGAAACTACCAGAGAAGTGGTTAAATGCCTAATACAGGAGATTATCCCCAGATATGGAATTCCCTCCTCCATGGGCTTAGACAATGGTCCCGCCTTTGTTCACAAGTGCCTTCAGGAATTAGCAAGCGCACTCAAGATCACTTGGAAATTGCACACCGCATACAGGCCTCAAAGTTCTGGAAAAGTGGAGAGAATGAACCGCACCCTGAAGTTACAACTGGCAAAACTCTGTCAGGAAACCCAAATGAAGTAGACCTTGATGCTGCCCATTGTCTTGCTGAAAATCTGGAGTACTCCAATAAAGAGGACAAATTTGTCCCCTTTTGAAGTACTATATGGTAGGCCCCCACCCATCATTAGAGGCATCAAGGGAGACTTACACGAGATAGGGGGGGTGGTGAACCATGAACTGTTAAAGAAATTGGGGGAGAATATGCAGGATATAGGGAAGTGGGTTCAAGAGAAACTCCTCATAAGCATGTCCAACCCCATCCACCCCTTTGCACCATGAGATGCAGTGTGGGTAAAGGAGTGGAGCGTAACCCCTTTAGGGCCCAGATGGAGAGGTCCTTACACTGTTCTGCTATCTACTCCCACAGCCATTAAGGTGGCCGAGGTGACGCCCTGGATACATCACAAAACCAGCTGCTGATCACACAGATTCCTGGCTGAGTAAGTAGACCCTCAAGACCCCTTAAAGCTGAAGTTGACCAGAGAAATCAGAAGGAAGAACTTCAGTCTTGCTCTCAACACACACCTGGAAGCTGTTGAGTCAATGCATGGCGGAAGAAAGGGATACATCTGACCAGAAGGAAGAACTCTAGCCCTGCTCTCAACACACACCTGGAAGCTGTCGAGTCAACACACAGCGGAAGAAAGGGAAATATACCAATATGATGCCTGATGAAAATGGTTTAATAAAATTGCTGGTAGCCATAATAATAACCGTGGCCAGAACAATAGAGGGGGATGGCAGATCATGTGACCCGTGTATAAGGACTACTAGAGTAGGATCCGTAACCACTAGAATGTTACTATGGCATTCTCATTATCAGTGTGAAGGCACAATAACTGACACTTGTGTACATAATGAAACAACTTATTCAATGTGCACTGTAGGGAACCAGGTAACCTGGTATGACCCCACCTTTGGACCACTAAAACTTGATTAACCATACAGGCAAGCTGATAAACCGTACCCTGATAACTAATCCCAATGCTGCAGCGAGCCTGATCTTTGATGTGTGCTCTGCCATTAACCTAAACTATTCCCCCAGGGGAGGCTGGGGGGGTTATTATTATTATTATTATACAGGATTTATATAGAATGAAAAAGAGAATATCTGGCCAATGATAGATACCTTTGTTCAGGGAAGCTAGGAAATGGCTGGGATTGTGTTTGGCATATTCTACAACAGCCAGGACCTTACGAATGTTGGGCGCCACAGACAGTCCCTGGGTAAAACCTGCTTGAGATGGACGTATAAGAGAGGGCCTTCTGGAGGCCAATCTATTTCCTATTAACTTAGACAGAATTTTAGCGTCTAGGTTTAGCAAGGATATTGAACAACAGGAGCCCGGGTCAGAGGGGTCTTTGCCCTTTTTCGCTATCAGTTTTATATGTGATTGGAAGCCGGTGGGCAGGTAATCCCCCCCCCCCCGTTTGTGTGTTATGAAATACAGATAATTGCCTAATCTCACTTTTAGGCGATCTCTGAAAACGTATCTCTCCAGGGAAGCCTATCCTGCCCTCAGCTAATAATGGAATCTTCTTTTCCTCCTACAAGTCCATCCCCCAGTTATTACCTTTTGTACCGCCAGCCCCCCCCCCCCCTCCTAGATTGTAAGCTTCAAGGATCAGGGCCCTCCTAACCCTCTTGTATTGAACTGTATTGTTGCTGTATTGTCTCCCATTATATTGTAAAGCGCTGAGCAAACGTTTGGCGCCATAAATACTGTATAATAATAATAATTTGTTCAGGGAAGCTAGGAAATGGCTGTAATAGTGAATTATGGAATTACTGTCCCCGGTGGGATTGTACAGGATGGGGGACATGGGGAGAGAAAAACCATGACGCTATCCTTCAATCGTTGCCTAGCTTATCCAGCTGTTCAATAGGAGGCTGCACCCCTGTAAACTTCACCATATATAATCCCACCAAGTTTTTGACACATTGGGGTAATAAGCTTGGAGTAAACATAGATGGAAAATGATCAGATCCAGGAACAATTGTGCATATATACATAGAAACAGAAACCGCCAATAGTGCCACACATCAATTGTTCCACTCTCTATGAAGAGCTTACTACCGGCATAGAGATACCCCCCCCCCAGTACAAAGAATGTGTTCATATAACTGGCGGAGAGAGTAGCTGACAATTTAAAGGTATCCAATTGCTACGTGTGAGGGAACTAACATGGGGGATCAGTGGCCTTGGGATACCCGAGAGATTGCCATTTGATGCCATCACTGAGAAACCCTCTGAGCGAGCAAAATCAGAATGGCATCTAAAAACATCAATAATTGGGAAATACTGTATAGCCAGGTCAGGCCCCATGTATAAAACCCAAGTAGGGGATATGGCCTGCCTAGGGCAACAGTTATTCAATGACACCTCTAAAAATACATCCTGGTGGAGTAATAAAGAAGTGCCTATGCCTGACCCTCATCCCTTTAGAAATTTCAACAATTTAAGAGGGATATGGGAGGATCTCACAAAAGAGTCAGACTGGAAGGCCCCAGAGAATTTGTACTGGATTTGTGGGAACAAAGCTTACTCAAAGCTTCCCCGAGACAGGTCAGGAGCTTGTGTTCTAGGACCACCGAAACCCTCATTCTTGGTCCTCCCGCTCAGGAGTGGAGAACAGTTGGGAGTCCCAATATATGACGGGCTACAGAGGAAAAGGAGGGCACCCGGTTTACAGATAGGGAACTGGAAGGATAATAAATAGCCACCAAAACGTATTGTCCAGTATTATGGTCCTGCCACCTGGGCGGAGGATGGGTCATGAGGCTACAGAACGCCTGCCTATATGCTTAATCGGATTATTAGGCTACAAGCTGTGCAAGAAATCATTACCAATAAGTCTGCATATGCTTTTAACTTGCTTGGAAAACAAGGAACTCGGCTGCGTACTGGCATGTATCAGAACAGACTTGCTTTAGACTACTTGTTAGCTGCCGAAGGAGGGGTGCGTGGGAAATTCAATTTGAGTAATTGCTGTCTGGAGATAGACGATCATGGCAAGGTAATAGAAGATATCACCGACAGGATGAGGAAGGTAGCTCATGTTCCCGTGCAGACATGGGACAGTTTTAATTTGGGCAACTGGTTTGGGGATTGGTTTCCAAATACAAGTGGGCTGAAATCCATGCTGGGAATGGTAATATTAGTGGCCTGCATGGTACTCCCTTATCTGATACCTCTTGGACAAGGATGATCCGGAGTTTCATTGAATCTGCTGCAGAAAGAAAGGCTGAAACCCATGTAATGGTGTTACAAAAGTTCTGGAAGATCTGGCATTTCTGCCAGTACTCTGCATGTCCGCAGAAGTACACTTCAGCCTCAGTTTGGTGCCAGACGGCCTTTAGAAGGAGGCTCATCACTTCCTCAAGTGGCTGAATGATCTCTAGCTCCCCGTGCCCTGTTCCTGTGAGTCTGACCTGTGATTACCAACTCAGCTTGCTCCTGGACCTGTCTACTCTGCTTTACCCCTGATCTGACCACGGCTTGGGTTACGGATACTCTCTCACTCCTCTGTGTATGACCTCGGCTATCCCATCTGACTACGTCTGCTCTGATTCCCACCTGGTACCTGACCTTGGCTTGAACCGACTACCAAGTAAACATCTAAATCCCGGAAGGGCTTACATACCACGCACAGGTGCCTCCTGTCTGCAGACCTATCTCCGTGCACCAGCTGTGCTTCTGAGTGGACCACCAACCCGCACTCCTACAGGCGACCTGTGAAACTTTGGGCCTGACTCCCGCTGTCCCACTCTCAGGGGAGTCCGGAACTTAGCCGCAAGGGAAGCCCTCTCTCCATTGGCCTCCATCACCAGGTACGTGATAAATGGTCATGTGGAAATATCAACCACTAGCTGTCCAGGATCAACATGAGTGCCCTTAGCCCCTTATGCCTTGGGTGGTCAACTGGTGATGTTTAATCTCACTCAAACATTTGCTACGATAGCATCAAAGGGGGGAATGTGGCAGCACCCAAATATTGCAGAGTTCCCCTTTAATCTTTAAGGTTTTTAAAGCTTCTGTTTGCAGAACTAAGCTATCAGTTCGCTTTCTCCTCCTCATTTCCTGTGAAAGTTTGTTCTAGTTTAGCAGCTGACAACCTGAACTTTCAGTTGGTGATAGTTCAGCAAAATGTGAAACCGCAAAAGGCTATATCCTGTATACTGCTTAAAAGGAACGTTAAGAGGAAGTATATGCATTGTGACGTAATCGTTGGGATATACACATGTAAGATCAGTGGCGTCCCTAGGGGGGTGCGGGCCGCACAGGGTGACACCATCACAGGGGGTGCAGGAGCAGGATACCGGCACAGTGACAGCTGCCCCTGCCCTGGTGTAGCGGTAAAATGAGTATCCCCTGAAGCAACTGCGCATGTGTTGATTTCAGGCAGAAGAAGCCGATACCGGCTCTGTGCTAAAGTCGGAGATCGGCTTCTTCGGCCTGAAACCAACACATGCGCCGTTGTACCAGAGGATACAGATCTTCAAGGGATGCTCATTTTACCGCTATACCGGCACCGCTCCTTCCTCTCTGGAGGGCTGACACCACGTGGTACCGCACCGGGTGACACCAACCCTGGGGACGCCTCTGTGTAAGATGCTGTTGCAAGGTACTTAGCCTGCAGGCATGAGCCCAGGCTGGGTCACTCAGCACTGATTAATAAACAGCTTGTTTTCCTCAAGTTCGTGTCCGGAGTTTTCCTGGTATTCCCAAAGTTGCTACTACAATTTTTTTTTTAAATTTCAAATGAAAGTTTTAAATTTTTTTATTATTTAATAAGTAAAAACTTTTTTTTTTTGCAAATTTAAAAAACAAATCCTACACAGTATAGGCGCCACTCCCGTCCTGGAAGAGGAAGGCCGGAGTCTCCGTGTATCTCATAGTATGGACTATCAGGTTCACATATGTGCGGGTGGTGCCGCTGCGGATCCGCACGAAAATCTGTGCAGCTGCACAGAGGAATGAGGACCCGCGGGCAGGTGCCATTAGTTCACTGGAAAACGCAACTGTACTGGGAACTGAGGTTCCCATGCGGGCTGCATTTTCAGGAGTGCAGGGACTTCTTCCCTGCGTGTCCCGGGGGAACGGGAGTCCATTCAAATGAATGGGCTCTCATGCCTGCGCAGAAAATGGCCCACATGGCCGCATATGTGTGAACTAGGGGTCAAATGCATGGGCTCTCGTGCCCACGCAAAACGTGGCCCGCACGACCAAATATATGTGAACCGGGGGTCAAATTAATCGTCTCTTGTACCCACGCAAAACGCAGCCTACCCAGCGGCATAAATATGAACCGGGGGTCAAATAAGTGGGCTCTCGTGCCTGCGCAAAACGAAGGACTTCCCACAAAAAATCGTCAGGGTTTCCAATCTGGGCGGGCGTTCCTACAAAACACATCCGACCAGGGGCAGACTGACCATTTGGAAACTTGGGCACTGCCCGAGGGCCGGGGTCAGTAGGGGGCCCCATGAGATGCCCCTGGTACCTTTTTCATAGGCTTTTTTGAGTTTGAGCAAGGACACAGGGGCCCCATGATCTCCTATTGCCCAGGGGCCCCATGAGTTGTCAGTCCGCCCCTGCGTCCGACTCTGCTGCCTCTCAGCCCGAACGACAAGTCGGCCGGCCCGCGAGCAAGAACTCAAAGATCCGATCCACCAATCACAGAGACAAACTGCCTGCGTTCCTTCTACGTCACTGGTTGCCGTAGTAACTGAGGACGCTTAGCACAAGCCCAGGAAGCAGACTGGTCGCTCATGCGCAGTGCAGTCCGGGGACAATTGTTCATCTTTCCCGGTTGTTTGTCTCTGTAAGGACCTTTTCTCGCATCGCCGCTCTGTTTGCTCTCCGTCTCCACAGACTAATGTACAGAAATATATCCGGAAACATAAGCTCCTCCCCGCTCTTCTACCTCCGCCTGCTATTGGCTGTTACCTCTTATACCTTTCCTCTCACCACGCCCCGAAAAACTTTCTCCGCCCACTTGTTTGCTGAGGAGCGCTTACAGATGTGATAATTACCCCGCCCCCTAGTGCAGGAAGGACTCCGCCCCCTCTCTGTCTAGGTTTTTTCCGGTCCCTGCCTTGGCTCCGCCCCTCAATGTGCGCGATGGGGTCGAGGGCGGGGCGTCTGCCGTCAGGCCCCCTCGGTTTGCGCGGTGACGTTTCGGATGTCTCGGAGACATTTCCGGTTTACGTCTCAGCCCCCTCCTGGTGTGCGTGATGACGTCCGTGGGATGTGAGAAGAGGGGGGTGCGCTGAGAAGATGGCGGCTGGAGGGTCCCGGGGAGGTGAGTGACTGAGGGGGAGGGGGATCAGACGGAGGGGGAGGGGTGGTGTCTTTTGGGGGCCCTCACCTCTCTGCGCTGTCTGAGCTGGGTGTGTGGTGGGGTGACAGGGGCTCCTCTTATTATTGTTCCCGGATGTAGCTGTCAGCTGTCCTCCTATAGACACACAGCCCCTCCCCCATCCCTGTCTATAGGGTGAGCCATCCTCTGTATATGTCACACCGAGACAGCCCCCCCCCTCTATATACCATCACCTATATATACACCTCCCCTCCCCCATCTATATACCATCACCTCTGTGTGTGTGTATATATATATACCTCCCCTCCCCCATCTATATATACACCTCCCCTCCCCCATCTATATACCATCACCTCTGTGTGTGTGTGTATATATATATATATATATATATACCTCCCCTCCCCCCATCTATATACCATCACCTATATATACACCTCCCCTCCCCCATCTATATACCATCACCTCTGTATATATATCTCCCCTCCCCCCATCTATATACCATCACCTATATATATACCTCCCCTCCCCCCATCTATTTACCATCACCTATATATACACCTCCCCTCCCCCATCTATATACCATCACCTCTGTATATATATCTCCCCTCCCCCATCTATATACCATCACCTCTGTATATATATCTCCCCTCCCCCATCTATATACCATCACCTATATATACACCTCCCCTCCCCCATCTGTATACCATCACCTCTGTGTATATATATATATATATATACACCTCCACTCCCCCATCTATATACCATCACCTCTGTATATACACCTCCCCTCCCCCATCTATATACCATCACCTATATATACACCTCCCCTCCCCCATCTATATACCACCACCCATATATATACACCTTCCCTCCCCCATCTATATACCACCACCCATATATATATACCTCCCCTCCCCCATCTATATACCATCACCTATATATACACCTCCCCTCCCCCATCTATATACCATCACCTCTGTATATATATCTCCCCTCCCCCATCTATATACCATCACCTCTGTATATATATCTCCCCTCCCCCATCTATATACCATCACCTCTGTATATACACCTCCCCCATCTATATACCATCACCTCTGTATATACACCTCCCCCATCTGTATACCATCACCTCTGTATATATATATCTCCCCTCCCCCATCTATATACCATCACCTCTGTATATATATACACCTCCCCTCCCCCCATCTATATACCATCACCTGTGTGTGTATATATATATATATATATCCCTCCCCGATCTATATTCCATCACCTCTGTATATATATCCCCTCCCCCATCTATATTCCCTCACCTTGTATATATACTATATTGCCAAAAGTATTGGCCCCGCCCTCCAAATCATGTGATTCAGGTGTTCCAATCCCCTCCATGGACACAGGTGTATACAAGCAAGCCCCTAGACATGCAGACTGCTTCTACAAAGCACAGTGGCTAAGGTTGGCCATACACTGAACAATGTTCTGCCCAATTTCCTCTAGATTTACCTCCATCTATGTAGTACAAGGGCCTTCCTAATGGGATACAACGGATAGTGTAGTTTAGGTTGTAGCTCATGTTATTTGGTTTTTTTTTTGTAAATCTAAAGCAAAGTTCTCAAGAAAATTGTAAAATGTATGGCCAGCCTAAGCGGTTAGCACTTCTGCCTGGCAGCATTCGGGTCGTTGGTTCAAATCCCAAGCACGGCACCACCTGCCTGGAGTTTGCATGTTCTCCCTGTGCCTGCGTGGGTTTCCTCCGAGTATTCCGGTTTCCTCCCACACTCCAAAGACATGCTGGTAGGTGAATCGGCTCCTGTCTGCATTGTCCCAAGTATGTGTATGTATGAATGTGAGTTAGGGACCTTAGATTGTACACTCCTCGGGGGCGGGGACTGATGTGAATGTACAATATATATGTAAAGCTCTGACGAGCCGGCCCTCTGATCCCTTCTGTATTCATTTGTATTGTAATTGTACTGCCTGCCCTTGTGTTGTAAAGCGCTGAGCAAACTGTTGGTGCCATAAATCCTGTATAATAATAATAATGCGTTGTGTAAATTAACGGCACTATACAAGTAACTGTAATAAATAAATACATTTGGTAAAGAATGGGTCGCTCTCAGGAGCTCAGTGACTCCAAGCGTGGTCCCGTGATAGGTGGCCACCTGGGCAATAAGTCCATCCGTGACATTTCCTGGCTACTAAATATTCCACGCTCAACTGTTAGTGGGATTATAACAAAGTGGAAGCAACTGGGAACAACAGCCACTCAGCCACCAAGTGGTAGGTCACATAACATGACAGGGCGGGGTCAGTGCAAGCTGAAGCGCACAGTGCGCAGAAGTCACCATCTGCAGAGTCAATAGCTAAAGACCTCCAAACTTGGTGTGGCCTTCAGATGAGCCCAACAACAGTGCGTAGAGAGCTTCATGGAATGGGTTTCCATGGCCGAGCAGCTGCATCCAAGCCTTCCATCACCAAGTGCGATGCAAAGCGTCGGATGCCGTGGTGTAAAGCATGCCGCCACTGGACTCTAGAGCAGTGGAGACTTGTTCTCTGGAGTGACCAATCATTCTTCTCTGTCTGGCAATCCGATGGACGTGTCTGGGTTTGGCGGTTGATAGAAGAACGGTACTTTCCTGACTGTATTGTGCCAAGTGTAAAGTTTGGTGGAGGGGGGATTATGGTGTGGGGTTTTTTTTTCAGGGGTTGGGCTTGGCCCCCTAGTTCCAGTGAAGGGAACTCTTCAGGCGACATTTTGGACAATTTCATGCTCCCAACTTTGTGGGAAGAGTTTGGGGATGGCCCCTTCCTGTTCCAACATGACTGCGCACCAGTGCACAAAGCAAGGTCCATAAAGACATGGAGGAGCCAGTTTGGGGTGGAGGAACTTGACTGGCTGCACAGAGTCCTGACCTCAACCCCATAGAACACATTTGGGATGAATTAGAGCGGAGACTGCGAGCCAGGCCTCCTCCCCCGACATCAGTGCCTGACCTGACAAATGTGCTTCTGGAAGAATGGTCCAACATTCAGGATACACCAAAGTTTTGGCCGCCAAAGCATATTGGCTGAAAATAACTCTGTCGGCATCTTGCGGATAGGAAACATTTAGCTGATACAGGGGACTGTGTGTACTGCAGATGTGAAGGGGGGGGGGGGGTGCAGCAGCTGACAGAGGCAGGAGCGGAGCAGTGTATACAGTGACTGGCTGTCACTATGTCAGTGTCATTTTTTTAAGTGTAATTACCGGCTTTTTCTTTCTTCACCATAACTCAGAGAATGAGCTGTCACTTTCCCTGAGCTAAAGGAAACTAAGGGGCAGGGCCACTGGGTAATATCACTGGGTGACCCCGCCCCTTTGTTTCCTTTAGCCCTCCAAGAATGACTGCTCCTTCTCTGAGCTATAGTAAAGGGAAAAAAAAGCTGGTAATGGTAATTACATTTAAAAAAATGGTATTGTTTTTAAATGCAATTTCCAGCTTTTTTTTTTTTTTCTTCACTATAGATCAGAGAATGAGCTGTCGCTTTCCCCCAGCTAAAAGAAACAGTTTCTTTTAGCTGGGGAAAGAAACTAAGTTTCCTTTAGCTCAGGGAAAGTGACAGCTCATTCTCTGATCTATAGTGAAGGAAAAAATAGCCGGAAATTGCATTTAAAAACAATACCATTTTTTTAAATGTAATTACCAGCTTTTTTTCCCCTTTACTATAGCTCAGAGAAGGAGCAGTCATTCTTGGAGGGCTAAAGGAA